>NC_068364.1:70100903-70400903 GCF_020536995.1 Dreissena polymorpha
CAAGTCCTCCGAGAACTAGACGTCACACAGCTGATCGGTGACTTTGGCCAGCTGGAGTTTAATACATAAACTCTAGTTACATTTCATTAGACTAGAACTTACATTTTTCTCCGAAATGACCCAATAACCCTGGTCTAAGACAAATACACGCTATATTTTTTTTTCTTCCATTGCTTCCAAACGTTTATTTATTTATTTATCTTTTTATTGCATCTTCACAATCAAAACTACATGCTGATGTATCTATATCTCCCCATATATATATGCAGATATCTAACATGATGCAACATATCTCACCATTAACCGGTTGTATATTTCTTTGTCATGTGTTGCATGCGGAATGATGGGCATATTGCCTTTTTTCCTGAATAAACATCTATCTATCTATAGATTTATTCTTAGTAAACCAGCAAATTTTTCAAGATTTTTATAGAGATCGCCAGCTGAATATCACACTTATCGGTTTGAGTAAATAAATGGTTAGTGAATCGTACATTTTATTTGTTAAATTACACTTATTGGCATATCATCTGCTTTATCGCAATTAGATCATAGGAAATCCATTGTTAAAGATTTGCGATATTAATCCGTTATCGCTTGTTTAACGGTCTACTGCCTTCACGGTATACCCGATTTTATGACACTTATCCGGCTGTAAAAACACGCACAGACGTTGAGACAACGGAAAATAATAAGGTTTCTGAAATTGTCACCTAGATTATTATTTTTTTATGAAGTTATAATTATACAAACATAAAGTGACAATTCATAAGTTACAACGAATAAAGCTTCCATTAAAATATTCGCCGATGTGCCGTTTTGCAAGACGTTATTTCATTGGTCAGTTTGGTTTGGCTCTTATCAAGCTCTTTGGGTCAGACAAAGTATCACCGCAGTTACAAATATTTCACCGCAGTGATAAATTTATTACCGCAATGACAAAATTGTTACCGCAGTGACAATTTTGTCACCGCGGTGATATCTATTTTTAGCTGTTGGCGTATATGTACTTTTGACCCAAAGGGTACGTCATAGGGATTCGCTCGAGCCACATTTGTCAGGTGCGGGTATTTGGAGACTTTTCTAAAGCAACACTTTTTAAACTTAAATAACTCAGTAGTGGGTTAAAATTTTGATTTCAAATTGCACATGCGATTATTTGACTATATTCTGTGCACGATGACGATACAATCATTCATTCGTGACAATGGGGCGCTTTTTCACGTGGGGTAGGTGTGGTTTCATCTGTTTGCACGTGAAAATGGTGAAACGCGATATGCATCTAATTTTATTTCAATTTCTTCATTTTAGATGGGTTGATACAACAGGAAACATAAAATTAATTTAAAAATCAATATATCTCGTATAAAATTTCAGGAGCGCAACAGCGCAATCGGCATGCTGCAGGCTACCTTCCCCACTTGCTGAAGTATCCGATCGTTACGGATGAATGATTTTATCGTTTGCTTGCACATACTGTAGTCAAATGACCACATGTACACATTTAAATCAAAATATTTACTCATAACTGAATTGTTTAAGTTTGAAAAATACTTTTTTCGTAAAAATACTAAGTGAAGTACACCGTTATAGAATTCTTCCAATTTAATTTCTATTGTATCATTCTCGGTATACCAGAAAAACAGACAATTAATTTAAAAAAAAACTTATGGCTCGTATAAATATGCATGAGCGCAATTTTGCAAGCCGGTCGGTCATTAAGACGTGCATTCTTGCGTTTGACTTTTGATATTATTATTTTGCAATGAACGATTTTGAGAATTTTCAGTGATTTTTTTAATTTGTTATGTTTTAATATTGATAAATTTCAATTAAATTTACACGAAGTATTAGATTATGTATTGAACTAGTCTGAGTCAAAATTTTAACAAAATCCGTTGTCAAAAAAGGGAGCTATATTGATTTGAATACGTATTGCGTTAGAAGTCTCCTTGTGTAGGTAAGCGCACTTTCAACCAATGTGGGAGGAAAATGTACCGACTGTTGTAATTTTAGTATATGATTTCAATTTAGACTGCTCTGTTTGATGCCATGTGGCATGGTGGGCATTTGTTACCAGAACAGGATACCAGTTGGTCATCATTTTGTAATAAAGATTAGCAAATCTGGTCTGTTCTGGTGCTCGCAGAGTCTGCTTGTCAAATATGTCAACACTTGCAATAATAAATACCAATTAAATGCTAAGTTCTATCTGTGTCTGTCCACACATCCAAATATGGGAGGGTGGGCAGAATTGTATGAAAAGCCAGGTTGAGAGAGAGGCTGGGGAGAGTTGAATGGACCGTTGAAATGTAAAGAGAGAAGGAGTATGAGAGACTTATTCATTAGTGTATATATTTATTCTCGTAGTGTGTAAATAAAATGTAGAGTACATATACTGTGTGGTGAACTTATGAACTCCCCCCCCCTCCTCAAAAAACGGTAACACTGGTGGCAGCGGTGGGATAAGGACTTTAACACGCGAGGAAAGTGGATATTATATCATTGTGTCAGGATTAAAGTGAGCTGTTGGACTTACGAAATCATCAGGGGACTGTTTCATTGAGGTTGGACATATGGGAATGTTACGATGTCTTATTTTGATTATTGGTGTTGTTTCAATGTTTGGAGTTTCGGTTATTGTTGCCCGAAAAGATTTATTTAGCACATGCTGGTTAGTGGAACCCGTGGAAAAGATTTATTTAGCTGCTAGCTGGTTAGTGGAACCTGTGGACATGTTTGGACTGGATTCTGATCGGAATGATCACAGAAAGTTTAGGGATCGATGGAAATGTCTTCAGTAGTGTGATTGTGACAACAATCCCCTCTGGTTGGAAGTGTTATTGCAGTATGATTTTCGGATACAACACCGAAGTGGCCGAAAACATGTTAATGTGGACAGCCTCAGTCGAATACCAAGTGAACCAGAAGTATGTGAGTGTTATGAAGGACATCTAACGCTAGAGGAGCCATCATGTAAGGGATGTGACACATGTTTGAGGAAACATAAGCAGTGGTCAGATTTCTCTCAGTTTGATGACGCGTACCTTTATTTGCAAAAAGGATTGTGCAAATCTCGGGGTCATCGAAAGCAAGAGTTTCCAGAGTAAAACTTCATGAATCCGGATTCTGGGGTTGGATTTTCTTGCTGCTACAGCTTCAGGTGGTGAAGTTGTTGAACTGTGTACGTTTCATGTATCGTGGTTTACTCAGAATTAGGAAATATCGTCGCTACCGGATATTCCGACTGCGCTTCCGTGAACATTCTGAAAACTCTGATGCAGATTACAGTTCGAAGGCGGATGACAGAAACTATGAAATGCCGAATAAAGACGGAAAGACTGCATTAGGTGAAATGTCATCTTCTGTAAAAAGTCTTGTCAAATTCAGCAAAGTCTTCTGATCATCGGAGAGAATGGCCAGACTTCAACAGCAGGATCCAGATATTGGCGTTGTTTTGAAGTGGCTTAAATATGACAGCCGAAGACCTCCAAAAGACCGTTTCTGGTTATTCACCTAGTGTTCGAAATTGATGGCTAAATGGGGACTTTAGGTTGTGCATTAATACTGCAAAATGTAAAAGACTATCAAAGAAAACTACACCAAATGTATGGGAAGGACCTTATCAAATATAGTTTAAATCATGTGGACAGTGGTTTGAATATACCGTGTTTGTTGCACCAATTCGTGAAGACAGACTTATTGGTATGGATTTTCTGTATGACTTTGATTATCAATTAAGTGGATTACGTTTGAATGGGAAGAGGTGTGCAACATTTGTTGAGAAAATACCTCTCAGGGCAGTTAGGGTCACATCACGAGCCAAGGTAAAAATTCCAGCCAATTCGGAGTGTATCAAACCTGGACAGACAATAAATCTTATATCAATTAATTCAACTCTTGGGATTCTATGCCCTTCGTCAAATAAACAGCCAACAAATGGGATATCATTAGGGCACACTTTAAGCTCCCCAAGGACAGTTAAAAGCCACCAAATACCAATTAGACTGCTGAATACTTCTTCCAGTAATGTTACGCTGGTTAAAGGTGCTACACTGGGATTTTTACAAGAATTTGACCCCAATTAATTGTTGAAAGAAAATGTCGACTTAAATTCAGAAATAGAATCTGTCAGCCGACAGGATCATTCTACATGTGTGTGTCTCCACTGTAACAATAGAAAATGTAGTGTCACTGTGTGCGCTTTTATAGTGTTTAATTTAGTGTATATAACTCCAAACCAATGACTTTGGTATATATTTTGTGCTAATTTGTTGGATTAAGTGACTTTTACGGAGTGTTTGAAAATTTCACTGGATTTAAAACCGTGTACACTTGGATTTATTCTTTTTCAGAATCAAACATTGCGCCATATTCTTATAGAATTGTTTATAATATAACCATATGTTCATTTAATAAGTAAGGCGCACAGGACAATTAAGCAGGACGACTGCTACTTATAATTGTATGAACTTAACAAAATTGTTGTGCCTAAATTATACATTCGTTAATGTTAATTTAAAGTAATAAGTGTAAGGCACTTAACGCGGATGCATTTTAGGACTTGTGTGATAGTGATATGTGTGCTTGTGTGAATATGTGCAACTAAATATTAAGACTTTCAAGTAATAAGTTGGACAATAAAAGAAGATTTTGTAGATGTGCTTATTAAACAGAGTGTTTACTTTGCATATGACTAAGAATGTATATTCTT
The DNA here is from genome assembly GCF_020536995.1 of Dreissena polymorpha. NCBI lineage: Eukaryota > Metazoa > Mollusca > Bivalvia > Myida > Dreissenidae > Dreissena > Dreissena polymorpha. Next base: position 70,105,618 of record NC_068364.1, read on the forward strand.
GCTTTCATATAATAAAACTGTTACGATGTTTTAGATATACTAGTAATGCATGATGTTGGAGATAAAGTTGTTGAAGAATAATATTTCTTTGAATGTGTTTCTTGTTAATTAAGGTAGTGCACCTCTAATGGGCACATATCCAAATATAATCTAATTAATTATTTTCTTAATCAGCATCATTTCACTGAACTACATGCAAATTTGTAGGTAGGCTTTCCATGCTTTTTAAAAAAATATACCGATTTTTTCAAAACCACCCCCACGCTCGGCTTTTGTCCAGTTTATTTTCACCCCTGGGGTATATAAAAGTTCCATAATTCATTCAAATTTCCAAATATGGGCATGCAGTTGGTGTGTACAGATGCTGTAAAGGTGTTTGAAGTTTAAACAAGATGAAATAAGTATTCTTTTACAGACATTTATTTTTTACAAATTTTTATCTATGGAAGAGCACCATGAAATGTAAGTGATTTCAGCCAAGTAAAAATTGGGTCGGTTAAAAACAAAGTGTCATAAAATTCAAAATAGTATCATTTAAGTCATATTTTAAACTTTGTTTTTATAGAAACACTATATACAGCAAAAATACCAAGAACTAGACAGATTTACCGTTTACTTTTTGAAATAAAAATAAAAATGCAACATGCATGGTTCGTATTTTCAACAGTAAATCACCCAATTTCGCCGTAACGTTGTTTTAATTTTAATAATTGAAAAATGTGCATAAAAATTGCAACATATTTAACAATAAATATAGCTTATATGCCATATTAAATCAAATTACGTTAGAAAATAAATAAAACGCGTCGCAAAAAAGTATACGTCGTCGGCAGGATTCGAACCTGCGCGGGAATATCCCAAAAGATTTCTAGTCTATCGCCTTAACCACTAGGCTACGGCACCTAATAGTAGGCTCTTCAACCTTCGAAGAAATCGCGGGAAATCATTAGAGGTGCACTACCTTAAAAGGACAATACTTTTAATGATTCATTATATTGATGGATAGATCTGTGTAATTTTTATTGAGAAGTTATTTGCAATACAAGTCAATGTATATGGATGTTTAATGCCATGTCATGTAGTAATTTACAAGTAATATTCCTTGTTGTGGAGGTTTCTAATCATGTACAAGTAATTTAAAAGGGATGATTCTTATGATGTTATGTATTATCACAATGTATCATCATCTCATTGTAAAATTCCTTATTTGTAGAAGGTTTCTAATATAAGTATTAATAATACATATAGTTTATTTGTATCTGTAGATTTGTGATGTAATATTATATTCATATAAAGTGTTTTGATAACAGTTTCCGTTTAATATGTTGTGAGTGTGAGTCTGGCTATTTAGTCATGTATGCAACTATTTGGCTTAATTGAGGACAATTAAGAAGCTAAGGTGAGGGGAGTGTTGTAATTTTAGTATATGATTTCAATTTAGACTGCTCTGTTTGATGCCATGTGGCATGGTGGGCATTTGTTACCAGAACAGGATACCAGTTGGTCATCATTTTGTAATAAAGATTAGCAAATCTGGTCTGTTCTGGTGCTCGCAGAGTCTGCTTGTCAAATATGTCAACACTTGCAATAATAAATACCAATTAAATGCTAAGTTCTATCTGTGTCTGTCCACACATCCAAATATGGGAGGGTGGGCAGAATTGTATGAAAAGCCAGGTTGAGAGAGAGGCTGGGGAGAGTTGAATGGACCGTTGAAATGTAAAGAGAGAAGGAGTATGAGAGACTTATTCATTAGTGTATATATTTATTCTCGTAGTGTGTAAATAAAATGTAGAGTACATATACTGTGTGGTGAACTTATGAACTCCCCCCCCCTCAAAAATTGTAACACGACAAAATTGAGAAGATATCTATTGATCCGTTGAAATGAACGGGTTATATACGTGTCTTAGTATGTGATGTGTTTTGACTATCGATATCTTATTTTATGAACGAGCTAAGGCAGGCATGCAGGCAGACAGACAGACAGACAGACAGACAGACAGACAGACAGACAGACAGACAGACAGACAGACAGACAGACAGACAGACAGACGGACGGACGGACGGACGGACGGACGGACGGACGGACGGACGGACGGACGGACAGACAGACAGACAGACAGACAGACAGACAGACAGACAGACAGACAGACAGACAGACAGACAGACAGACAGACAGACAGACAGACAGACAGACACACACACAGACAGACACACACACAGACAGACAGACACACACACAGACAGACAGACAGACAGACAGACAGACAGACAGACAGACAGACAGACAGACAGACAGACAGACAGACTGTTTTATTTACGTATACTTTAGAGTTGTTTGTCACAAATTATCTTGATCGCGTTAAAATAATCACACATACCATAAAAATTGTTTTGTGATTTTTCACAAATAACAAACTATGCTGCCACTATAATAAAGTTTTTCGTTCGATTAATCTATAATGATGATTAATAAATTGAATTTAAATCAACAAAAAAAGTTTTTATAAATTACAAAAGATGAAAATACATTATTATAGTTTTTCTCGACGGGCAAACATGTATTCATGATGAATAAAACGAATTAAGTTGTTACACAGATGGAGATGGAGGTGTGACGGTCTTGAAGGGTCTCCTGCATTGTCTTCTCAGAGGAAAGGTTACACAGGGCATGGGAGACGCCCAATGATGTCCTGAAAAGGTCACCATCTGTTCATTTGGCAAACAAAATTAATTACTAATTGTTAACATGCATGGAATATTTATTGAATTAAACTTTATTAATACAAAGTCGTGTGCATAACATAGAGTAGATAATGCCTAAATTTTAAATGCATTAATAGCAGGCATGTGTTCCAGCTATTGTTTTCAAGTTGAGTTTAGTTTAATTTAAACCTATTTATTTTAGCTCGATTGCATAAAAAGCCTATGGCTTATTTTAAACGCTCTCGATTCCTTGGACTACAACCAGTACTTGGTGTCTATGGAGGAAATCTGAAGACGGCTAAAGAAACCGTGACCTCCCGATCGCTAGGCGGACACCATATCAACTACACCACTGCGACCTCAGTGTAAAATGTTTTAATTTGTTTGATTCCTATGATACTTCAATTTTATGTTTATGCGTGTGAGGTTTGTTTGTTTGTTTGTTTTCAAATGCTGAGGATGTTGAAAGATTTCAGAGAAACGATTACTTAGTGTCAAAATGATTACTCCTAATTCAGTAGTTTACGTAGAACTAGGGCTATACCCGTTCTATATTAATCTCTACGTACGAATTAAAAAATATTGTTTAAGTTTAACCAAAATAAAAAACAGTTAAACCATGTAAATATGGTTAAATCCCGTTTGTCTATCTTATGTGAATCATTAAATCGATACAGAAAATGAAGAAGTTCATATCTTAAACCAATAACAACATGGATTGACTTTGAATTTTTGCCTGAAAATATTACTTTGCCATGAAATGAAGTCATCTGGGTTTTGTCTTCAACACCGGACGTGATCAGGGTCGAATTTAGAGCTAGGCTAACAAGGTTGCAGCTTTCGGTGTCCGATTTTTAAGGGGCCCCCTATGGCAGACCAGTTTCTCAACCTATTATCTTTCTTTATTACGCCATTTAACGACTCTATCGGGATTGCAGAAGAAATTATCTGTGTGATGTTACCAGTTTCCCGATGAATATCGAATTGTCATTACAATATAAGGACACGTTTGACGAAATTGAAGAGAAGGCCAAAGCGTTTGTTGCAATCAACAAATATAAGGATGCGATTAAGCGTTAAGAAACGGCGGAAACTATTTCGTGACGAGAGTACGACACCAGATGCGAATTCGGGGCTAAGTGCACGCGACAATTTTCGAATTCACACATTCTAGAGCATAGTTGATCGTCTCATTGTTGAACTTCGCAAGCGGTTGAGCGCACATTCTGGTCTTCACAAACTGTTTGGTTTCATGACACAGTTTGAGTCTCTCAAATTGAATGATCTACGGAAATGTGCAGCGCATCTAGTGGAATCTTATCCAGATGGCATTGAATCGTCTTTTGTTGACGAATTCGTTCAGTTCAAAGCCATCTAAGAAGCGGACCAAGACTGAACCATCCCCCACATGAGTGAACTGCTGAAGTTTGATGGAGATCAACTACAGACAACTTTTCCAACGTTGCCATCGCTGTTTAACAATTCCAGTTAATAACTGTCAGGATAGGATGTCATTTTATCATTTTCACGCGTGAAAAACTATCTATGGAACACCATACGTCAGGAAAGGTTGACAGCATCGGGGCTATTGTCTATTGAATGTCAAGTCCTCCGAGAACTAGACGTCACACAGCTGATCGGTGACTTTGGCCAGCTGAAGTGTCGTAGAAGAGACTTATAGGCTGGAATCTGTTAAATGTAACATGTATGTTAAATTCAATTAATAAAATTGTTATACATTGTTTAACTTGTTTTGCTATATATATAATGTAATTGTCAACTGGTTACAAATGCAAGTTTTCTAATCTTTGTAGTTGTAGTATCAAGTATGATTTTCAATATACAGAAGGGGGTCAGGGGGAAGGAGGCCCCTGTATCTTGTGCAGCCTTGGGCCCCAAACAGCTTAATCTGGCCCTGGACGTGATATAGTTACCACATGTAAGAAGTTATTTCGAAAATCTAACTACACTTAGTATTTTGGAAAACAATATGCTCTGGTTTGATAATTGACAAAACTTGCACTATCTGTCTCCTACTGCCGCTGATGAAGTTTCCCTTTTAGATGTGTACTTCATCGAAATGTTTGCATGTTATTTTATGCACCCAGAATATATACACAAGTTTAAATACGAACGATGCATATAATATATTTTTCACGTAACTTGACCTTAATCCATTTTACTGGTATTAACTAAAATGCATCTACTCATGGTATCATTTTCTGTAAATGCCAAAAATAAAATGCTATTTCCACTTGCCAAAAAAGCTAGTTGCATGCTTTTCTTTAAGCCTAATTAATTTCTTTGTAAAATTTGCCTGTCAATTCATGAATCAATTTATCGTTCTGTAGTATAAAGATAAATTTCATTTACGAAAATGAAAGATGGTATAGATATTAATATTGACGCAGTTAAACACAAACAATGTACTGGTAAATAAGGACAGCCTTACAACAAAGTGCGTGAGAAGACTCGTTTATAACTAGGAAGCCAAAATCAAGGGTCATCTTTGTCTTGCGTTTGTACATTTAGGACAACAAATGACACGAGTATAAATGTCAACGCGGATTTTTAAAAGGCATTTATTATCTTTAAATGTTGCCGGAAGCTTGAATAACGCTCGTCGTAGATCTATATATTTATGTTTATGATTCAGTATTAAAGGGGCCTTTTCACGCTTTGGTTAATTGACATAATTGAAAAAAAAACATGTTTCAGGTTCGCAAATTATCCTTGAAGTTATGATATTTGTGAGGAAACTGTAATACTGAACATTTACCATGCTCTAAAATATCCATTATGTGCATCTTTTGACGATTAAAAAACCTGAAAATTATAAAGCGTTGCAACGCGAAACGATTGGAAAATTTGGAGAATTCTGTTGTTGTCGTTGTATTTTTTGATACTACGAGGATTATGTATATTAAGTAAAAAAAAATACCACGAATTTGATGTGAGAGCGGATGGTCTAGTGGATAGAGCGATAGACTTTTGCTCCATGGCTCCAGAGGTCAGTGGTTCGAACCCCGTTGAGGTTCACTTTTTTTAATTCTTTAATTGTATTCTTGATTTTTTACTGGAGATTTTTAGACCCAATGTTAACATTTATTAATATAAAGCATTTTATGACAAACTTCAATACATGCCAAAATCTGTAAAAAGGCCCATTTAAATAACGCTCATTGTCGGCTCGGGTGCTACTTAATCCCTATCATGATGCATGATAGGGATTCAGATTTGATATTAATGGCAACGTTAATAAGAGAAATTGGTGACAATGAAGATAGTGGTGATGTAAAAGATTGTTCCGTTGAACCGTACGTGTATGAGCCAGAATTTAGTGACTGTCCGTCAGATGTCTCTGAATCTGACTCGGACAGCTAGGAATCTTTTTCCGATGCTCAAAATGACCATCGTGTTGTAAATACGGATTGGTAAATACATGTTATTGTCTTATTTTGTGCAATGCCAATGTCAGAAACAAAACACAAATTCGATTCTGTGTTAGTTATTCTCCTGTACGATCGCGTTAAATATGATTACGTTGCACGGTTCATAATGATCAACGCAGAACGTATACTGGCAACAATTCTAAATGGATCTATTGAAACTACAAATACAACTATCTTTATAATTATGTGATAAAATAGAAACCAGGCCATGTTGTAGGTATAACGGGAAAGGATGGGACCTTGGCACGACAGGCTGCTGTACCCCTTTGTTAGGCTTAACTGGAACACTTGTCTGATAATTATTAATGTTTACCCAAATAGCTATAAACCATATGACATAATTGACAGATCGGTATTGAATAATACACATCGCTGGTAGGTGGTGTCAATTTGAAATCCTCATTGACTGGTTGCCATAGATATTTGTCAAAGGTAAGGAAAAAAGAAAGCAATCATTCTCTGTATGACCTTTGAATGAATCCAGATAGTTATCTTTACTGAGTAATGCCAACTTTCATTGTTTGTGAAATAAATACTCATGATTGTAATCCATGCGCAAAACTCTGATCAGATTATATTTTATCATTATTATTTCAATATAACATACTGAAATATGCAAACAATATAAATATTATTCTAATAACCTTTAAAAATGTTGTCTGTTACTAGTCTGTGTAGCAAAAAGTAAATTATTTGGGTTAAATATCAGTATAAATATGTGAGTTTACATAGTTATTTTTTACCAACACATTGATTCGCTCATAATTAGTTCATTCTTCGTGAATAAATCTCAAATGCATTGTCATAAAGGTCGCAGATAAGAACTTAGCTGTTGCATACAAATTGGTGGAAAGGTCAGACTTGCAGGTCATACAGTAATGATCAATCATTGATATAAGATGCAATAAATTAAAACTGGCTTGTCACAATTATGTGTCCAGTACATGTTTTTTGTCCGAGTGATAACAGGAATTAACGTATATTTAAATGTGACCTTGAAGTTAAGTGTGACCTTGACCCTGGAAATGTCCGCAGGCACGCGATATTTGTATATAATTGTTAGATCATGGTGAAGAATGATCCGACGAAATTTACAGCTCTTTGAATGCGTGCGAAAGTTTTAAAGTGAAAATTAAATACAACTTTAGCGGCACGGGCAGGAAAAAAATCTGATCATAGTACGTAGCCCTTTATTAGTGACATGTGACCTAGTGCCGGTCTGTCACTAAGGCCTAGAACACAATATAAAGTAACTCTCAGAACACGTTCTTTTAATTCACGTATCTTCTACGACTTAGCGATTTAAAAAAAAAAGTAGTTTATCAAAGAAATCCTACTGTCTTATTTACCTTTCTAAATGCAAATTATTTCAATTTAAGCCGGACAAAAGAAGCTATAAAAATAATAAAAGGACTATGGCAATATAAAAAAGTATGATGTTGTAAGCATTTGTTCAAAAAGTTATATAGATTTTGAGCAAAACAAACAAAAAGCTAACTCTGACCGAACCATGCAACTATTTTATCGAAGTTATCGGTAATGCATATTGTAATTTGCTAAATGGTTGCTGATTTAATATTTAAACGATATTAATTATACAAAAGAATCCGTACTTTCTGCGATTGTCAAGAAAAATGAGTTCTTACTTATGTTTTCCCAAATATCAAACCTGCGTTTATTAATATAGTCGAAAAATAATTAACGCATATGGACTTTATAGTCGGCGGTCAGATTTTTGCTTCAATACTATGTTAACTTCGAAAAATATCTTATGCAAGTTTATTGGTACTACAAAGAAACGATACAAATATAAAGAGAATATGTAGAATTGTGTTTCTGCATAAATCTACTCATTTTAACTCCATTTGCATATTTAATCATTTAAAAAAGAAAGTGTGGTTTTTAAAATTCACGTTTCTTTGAAGATTCTCCCACTCCTCCCATCAATCTCCACGCAGAGTTGTCGTTCCTTGCTCTCACATGCAATCTCAACCGTATACAATATCTGCCATCACAAGAAAATCTTACCAGATTTGGTTGGATTGTTTTTGTGTAAGTATCATATTATGAAAAGTCGTATCATGTTCTTTTAAATTTTGAAAATAGTGTTTAAGTTTAGGGTCATATTAAAAAAGTAATGACCTAAATTAAACAAGAGCACCGCCTTGCGGGTGCAGACCGCTCATCTATTTTCTTTTTAAAGGTGAAGGGACTCTCATTTTCAATCACAAAGGAGGGAGGGGTGGAGTGAAGAAGGGGAATAGTGTGGGGGCTCGGACATTTATTACATTATCTTCCCAAAATGCGAAAAAAAATGCAAAAACAAAAAAAAACTATTGGGAGGGGGGGGGGGTTGGGTGGGGATTCTTGGGTGCGATGGTTGGACGGTATTTCAAACATAAAATAATAAAAATAAATATTTGTGTTTTTTAACAGTTTCAAAAAAAAATTGGGGGGGGGGGTGGGGTGGGGGGGTTTAGTGTGAGGGTGTGGTGGTCCTTTGTGAGATGATCTTAAAAAAAATAAAAAAAATATAAAAAAAATTAGGGGGGGGATTCGGGGGGGTGGGAGGGGGTATTCTTGGGTGCGATGGTTGGACGGTATTTCAAACATAAAATAATAAAAATAAATATTTGTGTTTTTTAACCGTTTCAAAAAAAATTGGGTGGTGGGGTGGGGGTGGGGGTATAGTATAGTGTGAGGGTGTGGTGGTCATTTGTGAGATGATCTTAAAAAAAATAAAAAATAAATAAAAAAATTAGGGGAGGGGAATTCGGAGGGGGGGAGGGAGGGGGGTATTCTTGGGTGCGATGGTATGACGGTATTTCAAACATAAAATAGTAAAAATAAATATTTGTGTTTTTTAACCGTTTCAAAAAAAAAATGGGGGTGGGGTTGGGGGGGGGGGGGGTATAGTATAGTGTGAGGGTGTGGTGGTCATTTGTGAGATGATCTTAAAAAAAATTTAGAGGGGGGATTCGGGTGGGGGGGATTCGAGGGGGGGGGTACAGTATAGTGTGAGGGTGTGGTGGTCATTTGTGAGATGATCTTAAAAAAAAAAATTAGGGGGGGGGGAATTCGGGGGGGTGTGATTCGGGGGGGGGAGGGGGGAAGGCACGGGGGATGGTTTGGGTGGAGTCTATTGAGGTATGTCAGGTAAGAGTAGTTTGGTCAAAGTATCATTCAAATCTAATCATAAATAAAGAAGTTATGGCATTATTAGCAAAATTTAATAATTTGACCTTGAGAGTCAAGGTCATTCAAAGGTCAAGGTAAAATTCAACTTGCCAGGTACAGTAACCTCATGATAGCATGAAAGTATTTGAAGTTTGAAAGCAATAGTCTTGATACTTTAGAAGTAAAGAGGATCGAAACACAAAATTTAACCATATATTCAAAGTTACTAAGTCAAAAAAGGGCCATAATTCCGTAAAAATGACAACCAGAGTTATGCAACTTGTCCTTTTACTGTACCCTTATGATAGTTTGCGAGTGTTCCAAGCATGAAAGCAATATCTATGATAGTTTAGGGGTAAAGTGGACCAAAACACAAAACTTAACAAAATTTTCAACTTTCTAAGTATAAAGGGCCCATAATTCCGTCCAAATGCCAGTCAGAGTTACATAACTTTGCCTGCACAATCCCCTTATGATAGTTAGTAAGTGTTGCAAGTATGAAAGCAATAGCTTTGATACTTAAGGAATAAAATGGACCTAAACACAAAACTTAACCAAAATTTTCAATTTTCTAAGTATAAAAAGGGCACATAATTCTGTCAAAATGCACGCCAGAGTTGTCTAACTTTGCCTGCCCAGTCCCCTCATGATAGTGAGTAAGTGTACCAAGTTTGAATGCAATAGCATTGATACTTTCTGAGAAAAGTGGACCTAAACGCAAAACTTAACCGGACGCCGACGCCGATGCAGACGCCGACGCCAACGCCGACGCCAAGGTGATGACAATAGCTCATAATTTTTTTTCAAAAAATAGATGAGCTAAAAAGGGAAACATGGGCTGTTTGTAAAACATGCATGCCCCCCATATGGGCTGTCCGTTGTAGTGGCAGCCATTGTGTGATACGTTTTTTGTCACTGTGACCTTGACCTTTGACCTAGTGACCTGAAAATCAATAGGGGTCATCTGTGAGTCACGATCAATGTACCTATGAAGTGTCATGATCCTAGGCAAAAGCGTTCTTGAGTTATCATCCGAAAATCATTTTACTATTTCGGGTCACCGTGACCTTTGACCTTGTGACCTCAAAATCTATAGGGGTCATCTGCGAGTCATGATCAATCTACCTGTGAAGTTTCATGATCCTAGGCATATGCGTTCTTGAGTTATCATCCGAAAACCATTTTACTATTTCGGGACACCGTGACCTTGACCTTTGACCTAGTGACCTCAAAATCAATAGGGGTCATCTGCCAGTCATGATCAATCTACCCATGAAGTTTCATGATCCTAGGCGTATGCATTCTTGAGTTATCATCCGGAAACCATTTTACTATTTCGGGTCACCGTGACCTTGACCTTTGACCTAGTGATCTCAAATTCAATAGGGGTCATCTGCGAGTCATGATCAATCTACCCATGAAGTTTCATGATCCTAGGCGTATGCGTTCTTGAGTTATCATCCGGAAACCATTTTACTATTTCGGGTCACCGTGACCTTGACCTTTGACCTAGTGACCTCAAAATCAATAGGGGTCATCTGCGAGTCATGATCAATGTACCTATGAAGTTTCATGATCCTAGGCCCAAGCGTTCTTGAGTCATCGTCTGACAACCATCTGGTGGACGGACGTACCGACAAACCATTTTACTATTTCGGGTCACCGTGACCTTGACCTTTGACCTAGTGACCTCAAAATCAATAGGGGTCATCTGCGAGTCATGATCAATGTACCTATGAAGTTTCATGTTCCTAGGCCCAAGCGTTCTTGAGTTATCGTCTTACAACCATCTGGTGGACGGACGTACCGACCGACCTACCGACATGAGCAAAGCAATATACCCCCTCTTCTTCGAATGGGGTCATAAAAATAACAACGGTAAAATTATTGTACCACGTGGTTTGGTTATCGTCACGTGGTTGTTTATGAAGGCAAGGATTTGACCAGCTATGCTAGTTCAAGTCAAATCTCTGCGCGGAGGTTGTCCTCCCATTAGTTCAATGTCGCAATTAGAATTCAGGGGCGCAGCTAACATTCAACATAGGTGCGACGAAAAATAGATACCGTTAGGCTGTACAGTTTACACAAACATATAAAACGTAATAAGACATGTTTGTATGCTTGAAGATATGCCATAGATCGAAATAAGGCGCCGGACAAACGCAAGCGCTTGTGGCCTGCATTTCCAGAAAGGGACGGATGATGCGTTTGACCTCTAAGAAGAGCACGTTGGCCACCGATGATACGGAGAGGGTCAACAAACTGACATTCTTTCTTCCATGTACAACTCCTGCATTATGGACCTGTTCGTCTACCCGTGATTTTGCAAAAACCGCCTTAAGTTTCACTCATCGACGCCATGCCCCCAGAGATTAAACGTATACTCCGTAGAATATATGTATGCATGACTGTGCATGTTCGTAAAGTGTCGTCCTAGAATAGCCCGTGCAGTCCGCGAAGGCTAATCAGGCACGACACTTTCCGCTTTTTATGGATCTTCTTGTATAAAGGAAGTCTGTGAAAACGAAAATCAAGTCTTGTCGGAAACTGTCTTCCCTGACTGCACGGGCTAATCTGGGACGACATTATACGCGCATGCATTAAGCCCAGTTTCCTAGAACGCGGCTCAAGAATATAACATTTTAAATAATAATTATACAGAACACATACTGGTCCATAAATTGAATGTTAATGTATAAAATGCATATAATTTATTGCTAAAGATTGTACTACATGTATTGTAATAAACTGCTCAAAAGACTTATGATATGAGTCTTCTGGTTAGTAAATTGTATTAGAAGACAACAACAACATTTACATGTAATAAAGATCAGTCGGCAATAAGAACCGATAATGTTGCAGTGCCTACTCTTTGTTTCTGGTAAATTTATTTTTACTCTTAGTTTCGGGTACATTTATTTTTACTTTTAGTTTTCATTTAAACAAAACGGAAGTAAAAATAATGAAACCGATTATTTTAATACACACATTATACATTCAGGGGCGGGAGAGCGGTTTCATCACCTTTTCTTTCTCCATCCTTATAATCGATATATATTTGCAAATCGTATAAATCGTATAAACGTGGAACCCTAGCATTTTTGTTCGTGCTAATAACCGTACTATCTCTCTCTCTCTCTCTCTTTAGTCCACTTCGCCTTCGGCATAAGAATACTACTTTCCCGACCCCCAGTCGACTGTCAAGTTATGAATTTTAAAAGAAAAATGGGCTTACTTTAATTTTTTCCTAAATCCACCCTTTCTATAAAAATAATTGAACTGATAAAGATTAATATTGGTCAAGTTACCGGTATGTGTTATCAAAAGTAACTTATATTCAGTTGAAAACAAACACACCAAATTGTTCATGCGGAGTTTATGTTATAGTTGTAAAGTTGTTTAAGGGGGAGGGCGTGGTGGTGAGATTGATGATCTCAGAAACTGATGAGCTTATTCCTCAATTGAGTTTTAATTTCAAACTCGCGAGTTTGTCATATTAGTTCTCGCCAATTAACACCGTTATTGAATCAAAGTTAAAGGTGAAAAAAACAATATAATATTCATCAAATTTAGTGCATATAAAACATGTTCGCAATTCACTTCGATTTAATATGGGTACGTGTTACTAGCGACAACGAATATAGCAAAGTCGCGAATTTTTACACATAACGATCTAATAGCCTTCTTCATTCAAACAGGAAGTGACGTGTGAACATCCTAAGTTTTTTCGCCCTCAGTTATAAACATGCATGATAGGGATTCAGATGTGATATTTCTCACAACGTTAGTAAGAGAAATTGGTGACAATGAAGAAAGTAGTGATGTAGAAGATTGTTCCGTTGAACCGTACGTGTATGAGCCGGAATCTAGTGACTGTCCGTCAGATGTTTCTGAATCTGACTCGGACATTGAGGAATCTTTTTCCGATGCTCCAAATGACCATCGTGTTGAAAATACGGATTGGTAAATACATGTATATACTTGTCTTATTTTGTGCAATGCCAATCTCAGAAACAAAACACAAATTCGATTCTTTGATAGTTATTCTCCGGTACGATTGCGTTGAATATGAATATGCGCGGTTCGTAATAATCAACACAGAACGTATACTTGAAACAATTCTTAATGACAATCTTTATAATTATGCAATAAAATAGAAACCAGGGCATTGTGTAGGTAAAACGGGAAAGGATTGGAACTTTGCACGACAGGTTGCTGTACCCCTTTGTTAGGCCTTACTGGAGCACTGGTCTGATAATGATTAATGTTTACCCAAATTGCTATAAACCACATGGCATAATTGACAGATCGGTATTGAATAATGCACATCTCGTGTAGATGGTGTCAATTTGAAATCTTCATGGTCTAGTTGCCATAGATATTTGTCAAAGTTAAGGAAATATGAAGGCAATCATTCTCTGTATGACCATGAATGAATCCAGATAGTTATGAGAAACGCCAAGCTTTTCATTGTTTGTGAAATAAACTAATGATTATAAACCATGTGCAAAACTCTTGGCAGATTATATTTATTCGTTATTATTTCAATATAACATACTGAAATATACAAACAATATAAATATTATTCTAATTGCCTAGAAAAAAATTGTCTGTTACTAGACTGTGTCGCAAAAAGTAAATTATTTGGGTTAAATATTAGTATAAATATGTGAGTTTATATAGCTATTTTTTACCAAAAGATTGATTCGTTCATAATTTCTTAGATGCTACGGAATATACGGTCGAAACCTGATGGTTCGAACTCGCGGGGACCGACATGAAAGTTCGAGCCGTCCGAAATTCGAGTCAAACGATTTCTATTATTATGTGTTTGCTTTTAACATTCTGCAACAGATTTGCATCTCATGTAGAAGAGTATTTATACTGCGTAAGCTCCGAACTACTTTCTGTTTATGAATGAATCCAAACCATAACAGCTACACATACATCAAACAGATATCATGTTGTAAATGCATATAGGATCAGCTCGTTTTTACGAAGCACATTTAAAGGTACATTTAAGAAACAGTTCTAAGATACAAAACATACTTGTGCACTATATACACATCACAGAAATATTACACAATACTAGTCATTTATTTGTTAGTTATTTAGGAATGACATGATGTTAGTTTGTGTGGTGTTGATGCATTGTCGTCGAGATTCGAATTTTTCAATCACAAAAGTTGACTTTTTAAATAGTGTGTGTCGTCGGTGCTGGGTTTGATGTTATGTTCTCTTCTTCTCCTTATGATACGTGTGTTGATTCGGCTCAATTAACGATTGTGTCGATGACATTTTACTCAAATCAATAAACTATTGACTCGATAATCAGATTTCAAAAGCTGTGACATCAATTATAGCGTGGCACTTATCTAACGCTCGTTTATAATCGCTGAACAGCTTTATTCTATGGCTATGTATTCGCGAAAAACTGTTCGACGCAATCGAGCAAAAATAAATAGGTTTAAACTAAACTAAAAACTGTGGTGCCGTCAGCGCTTTGATTTTGTGTGCGGACTGAAAGTCTTCCATTGAAATTCCAACCAATCAGAAACCACATGATTAATCCCGCCTCTTGAGAACGTGATACTTGCTCACTAATTATTGAATTTGTACACAAAGGAGTGGTGAGTTGAGTCGTTGTGTATATACAGAAAAGTAGAAGAACGTGCATAACAGCGAACAAAAATGAAATTTATTTGAACCACTTGAACAAGTTCAAAGGATAAAGTGGATAAGGTTTTAAAATGTGAGTTGTTTGATTGTTTTAACTGTTTTTATAATAAGTTGATGTACAAAGCAGTCAGGACGTTTTGTTTAAACTAAACGCAAATTGGCACTTGTACATGAAAGTTGTAAGTTTTAGTTGTATTGAAATTACATCTTAGCTACTTTTGCTGACTTTCTTAAGTGATATAATTGTGTAGTTTGATATTTCAAGAAACTGAGTAATATATGTGATATTAAATTAATATTACTTATTCATTTAGAAATAAGAACACGCGCACTGAAGTTAAAACAAGTAGTTTTTAAGCCAAATGTCTGTCATACATGGATAAGCAGTTTTTCACTTTAATAAACAATGAATGACAAAATAACATGGTGCCATCATCATGTCCATGGAAAGCCTCTTAGGAACATCTCAACTTAAGTCATATTAAAGTGAAACATTTTATTTTTGAGACAGACAGATTATTCACCAATTCAGACTAGTTGCAATAATCCAACTCCCAGCTATATTGACCCTATGGGTGTATGAATGTACAGTAGACTGTGCCACTACCAAACTCTCTGAATACCAGAACTCTCCCGATTCCGAGCGGTCGGGCTAGTCCCGTATTTTCTCCTTCTATTTCTTTGTTAAAAAATGTTGAATAAACCGAACTCTCTCAAAACCAGAAACAGAACGGATATCTCAGTGAATTTGTTCATTTTCAACGTAAAATACATTGAGTACATCGGACCGTCCAAATTCTCAAGATGCCCGAGGCGTGAAAATAACAATACCTATTCAGCACAGCCTGTGCAGTGTCACACATTTTGCTCGCGCAATCATCAATAATCGGATTCAACATACCTTAAAGGCGTCAAGTCGTTACCGCGCTAAAGAAGTCAGATAAATTAATGTAAAACAAACTGTTAATGTCTATAATAGACGTGCGGTAACACCAAAAAGTGATTGACTTGATCGTTTTATTAAGCTTATGATAAACAATTTAATTACAAAATTAATGCATGCCGCGATGCGACGATCACTTTCTTGTGCTCTTCTCGGGTAGTTAAAAAGATCTAATAGCCATGTTTTAACGCTTAAATGGTTGTTTGTTTGTTTGTCCGATAAAACTGAGAAATATTACCCAGTGCTCCAGCTAGGCCTAAATCGAAGGGCGCCGCGCCCTGCCCTCCCTAACCTCCGCCCTGCCCCCCCCCCCCCCCCCCGAACTTCCGCCCTGCCCCCCCCCCCCCCTCCAAAAAAAATATTTTTTATTTTTTATTTTTTTTACAAAATCTCTTATTACATTGCAATTGGTTTAATCCTCATTGTAGACATTATATTTGAATGGTTTAATAATAATGGGAATAATACAATTATTTATAACATATAAATGAACATGCAATAAAAAGCACTCCAGAAACACCTGTGCGCTCGAACGTGCCCTTTTCACAAAATACTGCGCGTCAAAAGTGCCCTTTTCACAAAATACTGCGCGTCAAAAGTGCCCTTTTGACAAAAAAGCCCCCCTGCCCTTTTCAAATCCTAGCTGGAGCACTGTTACCGTTAAGTATCCATCCATCTGTCTGCAAATTCATTCATTGCCTTTTCTTAATTTCAAACGCATCTTCAGCATTAATAGTCTCAAATCTACAAGTCTTCTCAAATCGTTATTGGTCAAAATTGTCTTTGAGGTTTAATTAATTCAGAGCTATTTATAGTACATGGTACATGTAAATGTATATGGTTTGTTTTATTCTTATATGATTTTGTACACAATGCATACAATGTATATTTCGGCAATATGCATACTCTTGGTAAACCGGAACTCTCTGAAAACCGGACAATCAGGCCGGTCCCCAGACCGTCCGGTTTACAGAGAGTCTACTGTACTCATAAAACCTCAGAGCATTCAAGAAGAACTACAATTCAGACTTAAACATGCAAAAGTACAACGTCTAAATACATAAATATATATGTCCTACCTCTTTTGAAAGCATGAGAAAAGCACAATTCAAGTATTATAGCTCAATTAAAATATTTCTCTAATACAATAGAGAAATAAACTATTGTTTTGATTTCTTCAATTCTTTGAGTTTATGCAATGTTTTAATCAAATTTATTTGGAATGAACGCAGTGATTGTTTTACCTGCGAGTCCTGTATCATGGACTCACAAAAACCTCTGGGGATGCAAAGTTTCGAAATATACAAGTCCCAAAAATGCATTGAAATCGCTCTAAAAATAATATTGTTTTATATTTGGACTCATGCCAGGGCCCTCAATCTGTCAAATCCACGGCCGAAATTCGGCCGCATTCCCCCCCCTGACAACTATACTTTATTCCCCTTTTTGGGGGAAAAATTCCCCCTAAAAAAAAAAAAAAAATATATAGATAGATGTCTCATGATTATTATATCTCAATTCTATTTTAATTTAATCTTTTCAAACATACTTAATTATGAAATAAGCAATGAATATAGTGCAAACATGTACAAATGTAATAATTAGAGAGTAAGTAAAAAATCCCCCAAAAAGGGAAAGGCCGCAAAAATTCCCCCTGCTATGGGTAGCGACCCGCTTCCCCTTAAATGGATTGAGGGCCCTGCATTCTTTCAATTCGGTGACTCGTATATTTGCAAGTTGTCGAGTCCCAGAACTCAGATGAGAAAAATTGTAAAAATATCACTGTGAACATCCTTAAAATATTCTAGGTCCTTGAAAGCAAATTCTATGGATGACAAACAAATTTCAATTGTTCAAAAATAAAATTACCGGGTATTACAACCCCCCCTCCCTGTGAATTCATTAAGGGGCATTTTCACGTTTGGGTAAATTGACAAAATTGGAAAAAGTTGTCTCAGATTCGCACATTAATGATATTTGTGAGGTAACAGTAATACTGAACATGAACCATGCTCTAAAAAAAACATGCATCATCTTTTGACGATTTAAAAACCCGAAAATTATGAAGCGTTGCAACACGAAACGAATTTATAATTTGGAGAGTTTTGTTGTTGTCGTTATATTTTGTGAAACTACTAGGATTGCTTATATTAAGTATAAAATACATCTGGCGTTGTGAACGGAAGGATGGCCGAGTGGTCTAAGTCGTATAATTTTTACTCCAGGTCCCAGGGGTCAGTGGTTCGGGTCCTGCTGAGGGTTACCTTTTTTTCTTTTTTTAAATTTTATTCTTGATTTTTTTTACTGGAGATTTTTATATACAATGTTTCGATTTATCAATATAAAGCATTTAATGACAAACTTCAAAACAATCCAAAATCTGTGAAAAGGCCCCTTTATGTCATACTGCTCTGATCAAATAACCACATGTTTGGGTATTCACATGTTATTTTCTCCTATGAATGTCACAAATTCTAAAAAAAATGGAAGTTACAAATGTTGAAAATAAAAAATATAAATAAAAAACAATACAAAAGCTGTATCTATATTTTTCAATTATTAAACTTACTGCATGCATGTTTTTTAAGTATTTCATGATTTTTCCTTGTTTTAACATATTTTAACATCATTTGATTGTGCATAGCAGTTTAATATTCCCTCAAGCAAACTTTTGAGTTGCGGTTTGCAATAGCAGCTTTAAAAATACCGGGTTAGTAACATTTCTGTTAATGCTCAAAATAATACCAGTGTTTTTTTCTGACACTTTGGGAATTGGGCTGCCGCAATTCAGATTGGTACATGTAACATTGTGTAGTTTTGCCTTTTGGCGTAAATTAAGATATTGAGTTGTTGTTGTTTTGCTTTTTAATACTATCAGATCATTCTTCAAGAATCGAATTTTGCTGCATTATATTTGCCAAGGTTCCACTCATAAGAGCTTACTACTGAGATGAACTAAAAATTGCATTTGAAGAAAACGAGTTTCACTTTGAATTGTAAATGTAACAGTCATTTTGTGATTAAGAAAGAACAAACTTTTATGATCGGGAATAGGGTCAAATTTCAATCTCAAATAAGACTAAATAATGAAGCTAAACTTTATTTCCATGATGGAAGCATGTTTTACTTGTTGTTTTTTATTTGTCCGCTTAAGAAGGGCTCACTAGTGACACAGGTCTTTGGCGCCTGGCCAAGTCACTTTAACACCATCAATATGTCATAAAACAATTTTTTTCATCAAATTTTTTTTTTTCAATTCAAAATAATTCTGATATAATATATATCGAAGCCCACCTAGCATTTCTAAGAGTTCAAGAAGTTTTTCCTGTAGTTAATGTTGGCAAGATAGCCGTTTTTTTGTTTTGTGGTCATTTTTCGTCACGAGGCATCCTTTCCCAACAAAATGGTACAATGGACCGCCATTTAGGCACTTAATGGCTTAAAAATGTTGATGTAGGTGATACCTATATTGTATATATACATGTAATGATGTAAATTTTATTTGAATTTTTTTTTTTTTAAGTTTGATGAAAAAATTAGTTTTATGACATATTGATAGTGTTAAAGTGTCTTGGCCACGCGCCCAATACCTGTGTCACTAGTCACCTTTGCACTCTTTTTATTTTTCAGGCAATTCATTTAATTTGGTTTTAAAGATTAAAAAGTGGACAGTGTTCTAATAAACAGCACCTACAAAAACATGCACTGGAATAAAAAAGCACTTGTAATTAACTTGTTGACTCTTAAAGCACTCGTATTGTCCAAATGATACATATGAGCAGAAGCACAGATGGCATGTACTCTCCCCTTGTTAACTATTCGGGATCTCTATACTCGGATGTATCAATGACATGTTTATCTCCCCTTGTTAACTCTTTAGGATCTCTAATACTCCAAGATACATTGTATGTATGGCCCCATTCCCTTCTTTAAAAAGTATACTTTTTTCCCCTATTTCAGCTAAAAATCCCCCCTCCAAATTTATTTTTTTAACTTTTATATCAATGTTGCCAGCTGGTATTGTGCTATTAACCTTTGATTAAATGTATACTAATGTAAATGATATAAAATATAGCAATTTTAAGTGTTGAATGGTTGGTGAAAAGATTATCTTAAATTCGCCTTTTTGCCCAAAACAAGGCGAAATTCTCCCCTCTAAGGGCCCCGGCCCCAATCCCCCAAAGTGAAGCAAGGGCCCTGTCTCCCTTTGTACACTCTTCAGTATCTCTATTGTTATCTCCCCTTATAAACTCTTCAGGATCTCTATACTCGGAGGTATCAGCTGGAAGACACTGACAGGTTCTACGGACGATGACTGGATCGACCGAGCCAACCACCTGTGGACCGTCTGCCTGCTGCTGCTGTGCGCAGTTATAGTAAGCTCCGGCCAGTATGTCGGCGACCCCATACACTGCTGGTGTCCTGCAGAGTTCACAGGTCTGTTGCGGTGGTCTTACTTAAGAATCGTTGGGAATATTATAAAAATTATAGCCCCGTATTTTTTTATGACAATAGAAATAATTTTTTTGTTAAGGCAATATTGTTTTAGCTCACCTCAGCTTCAAGAATACCTTGTTATGTGTTGTCCAACATTCTGTGTGTTTGTCTGTCTATTTTATTCTTCTAACATACAGCTGGGCAGATTTTTACAAAACTATAATGATCCTTTGGTAACCCTCCTCAAAGATATTCAAAGCATGTAGGAGATGTTCAAATCATGTCATTCCATTGCAAATGTAGGTCACAGGACCTAGCGATAGATTTTTAAAGTGAAAATCTTTTCTGAAACAACAAGGGTCTGGGCTTCAATATTTGATGGCATGATAACATAATTTATAATAAGTGTAGTGCATTTCATCACTTTTAAAACTTCTATCATTCTATGTATTTGAAATGGTCAGTGGTTTTAATATTGGTGTGTAGCATCAAACAGTGGTCCTTGACAAAGTTTGATCAAATCACTCTGTGCTCAAAATTGTTCCGGCTTTCTAGGCTCTTGGTTATTTATTTTCCTTATATCATCATGCTTAAGTTCTTCTCTAAAATTTAAATATTTGGCATGTTCATACATAATTGACATGACGCCGCCTGTCAATCAAGTCCTTATCTAAGAACTGATCTACCAAGCAGCGATCGATTGAACGGGCGCGTTAGTTAGCAACGAACTGTCCGCCATTTTCTAGACAAGCTATGTATAGGTTCACTTTTACTTTAGCGAGTTTCTTTTGTTTTTCTCTTAAAAAAGTAGATTAAAAATGGGTAAACGGTGTTGATGGGGACTATGTAACTCGGGCAATCGATATCCTGAAAGATTAGTTGGTGACATTTAATTTTTATTGTTTCCAAAGCGGAAAAGAGATCTTGAGAAGTGTAATAGATGTATAAATGCATGCGGTCGTCACCACGAACAACTGAACGTCAACACTGTCAAAGACAATTATAATATATTTTTATCGGATATACTAGCAGATTTAAATAGTTTATGTTATCCATCTGATTATCACATAATATTGCACGTTTTTTTTTAAAATAGTTTTATCAGTTACTAGGTCATTAATATACAGAAGCGAGGTTCATCTGCATTACTTAAAGAGAAATAAAACCCTGCATGAAGGCTTATTTGTGCTGTGTTTTATAACTCGGATAGTAATGCACTTTATTGCCATTATACATGTTATTAGAAGGTGACATGTGATATATTATATTAATAACGGTATCTACTCATGTGCAGACAAAAATAATCCAGAATATCGCGTTAATCTACATGCAGTATATAGGCAATGAAGCCATTTTGGTGTTAGCTTGTCTAGGTTTGCTACCCGCTGAGCCACGTGATTAAGTGGGCGGAGCGATCATAGATAAGGCGTCATGTCAATTGTATGGTGGTCCTCTATGTAGTTTGTTCAATTCATATAGTGAGGTCAAAACTGCTCATACCCAATAGTAACAAGATTCTATGTCTATATGATCAAGTGAATTAAATCAGAGCCATGACTGTGTATTCATTATTTCACAGGTACATTTGTTTCTTACACAAAGAATTACTGCTGGATCGCCAACACGTACTACATCCCGATGGACGCAGCGATCCCCAAGGACATTGCCCAACACCAGAAGGCAGAAATAAATTACTACCAGTGGGTCCCCCTCATACTGGTGTTGATGGCCTTTCTCTTCAAGTCTCCCAACATCATCTGGCACCTGCTGAACACAAAATCCGGGATAAATCTGAGCCGGATCTGCGAGCTCACGGACACTATAAACCTTGGGGATTCGGAAAAACGCGAGGAGTGCTTGAAGCAAATCGCAAGACACATCGATAGGTGGCTGAGGGAAAATCGGAATTATCATAGAAATATTTTGGTGAGGGTCCGTCAGAAGTTGTCTAATTTGTTTGTATGGTGCTTCGCTCGCCGCGACGGTTACTACTTGACGGGTTTCTACCTGTTTGTGAAGGCACTTTATTGCGTAAATTGCGTTGGACAGTTCTATCTACTTGATGCCTTCCTCGCCATGGATTTTGGGGGTTATGGGTTCGAGATTATGGCCTACTTCAGAGATCATGGGGAGTGGAAGGAGACTTCAAGATTTCCACGCGTCACGCTTTGTGACTTCAAGATCCGCCAGCTGCAGAACATTCAGCAGTTCACAGTGCAGTGCGTGCTTCCTATTAATCTGTTCAACGAAAAGATATTCGCCATAATTTGGTTTTGGTATTTCTTCATTGCAATCTTGTCGTTTTACAACTTGGCCTCGTGGCTATGCTATCTACTGTTCTCACACAATAAGGAAACGTTTGTGCGTAAATATCTACGCATTGGCAATCAGATTAGATCGGGTTTTGACAAAAAATTGTCGCGCAGATTTGCTAACGAATATCTACGGGATGACGGGTGCTTTCTGCTACGAATGGTGGGAAAGAACTCTACCGACATTATTCTCTCCGATCTCTTAAGATTGCTTTGGATAATGTATAAGGAAGCACCTTTTAACAATCGCTCCAACACCGCGTACTTGAAAGACCAGGACGTAGACGCTGAACCAATGGTGGACAATGACAATGATAGATACCCAATTGACAACAGGAATGGTAGTCCCCAGAAGTTGAAAACAATCAGTGAGGTGTAACATATCGAGAGGTTTTGGAAAACATTGTGATTTTGAACTTGCTATGTACGTTGGACACTGGAATATGCCCTATTGAAATTTGGAACAGTAGTTATCAGCAAATGTTAACAATTAACTCGCTCTGTATGACAGCATGCCAGATGCCCCTGCAAAAATCAAAATGGTAGTCTGCATAAGTTTAAAAGAATCAGTGAGGTGTAACCTGTTTGCAGTTATCAAAAAACCAATCAGTAGTTGGAACTTGCTGGGTAACTTGTTGAGGGTTATTGATATGACCTTGTTTAAGATTGTTTTTTTGGCAAGATGATGATGCTGCAGTTTGATGACGATTTTGCAAACTTAAATAAATGTCTATTTGAGAAAAATGGTTTGGAATGAACTATGACATTAATATTGAAGTTGCTAGTTCTAGATGGACAATAGATAAATTACTAACAGTATGATCTCAAAGGAAGTGCAAACTGAAAACATAAAGGACTTGAGTGATGATTGTCCAGCCTTTTTTTGGGGGCATCCTGTCCTTGAAAGGGTGGGTTTTTGGTGTCCCCTGTCTCAACTTTACCACTCAGATATGCACTGGCATGTCGACGCAAGTGTAGTCCCTCAGACAATAACATTTCATAAAAGGCCTTTCTTACTAGATTCAACTCTCAGGCTGTTCTTTTTTATGCTGGTTGTAAAAGGCTGTTCTTTTTGATGCTGGTTGTAAAAGGCTGTTCTTTTTATGCTGGTTGTAAAAGGCTGTTCTTTTTTATGCTGGTTGTAAAAGCCATTTTCGTTTTGCATCTGAGTGGTATAGGGGTAAAGTCTTAAAAAATTAAAAGCATAACAGTGTTTTTTTTCACTTATAGGGGAATGGTGGCGGGGCCCGTCCAAAGGGGATTTAAATGCGTCGTTTTTTAGGAAAAGGGGAAAATTAAAAATTCACTCTTTTATTTGTAATGATATTTATTATATGAATACACATGTTTGCATGAATATAATATTCACAGCAGAATGTCTCTGTCCTTTTTCTGAAATATATATCAATGATTTTTTCAACATTAGTTTCAGACAGTTCAGCCTTCATGCACAATCTCAGTTTTCTTAGCCGTTTTGAGTCGAATTGAGTTTTTTTTAAATCGATTAAATGGCAAATTTGAGCATTTTGATCAATAAAATGGACCAAATTGGAATGTTTTTATCAACAAATATTGACACAATATAGATACATCAGGCCTTTTCCTGGCCATTTTGGGAGACAAATGCAATTCATGTGAAAAATTCACTGATTTGGAAAAAACTAATCTAATTTAATATAACACTTTATAATAATTAAAAATCATATAAATTATAGTTATATACTTTGTTAGTTATTTATGAAATAAATTTGAGATATATTTGTCATGATTATGAAACAGTTCTTTCTATAAAAAAATATATAAAAAAAATAAATTTTTTATTACTTCTGGAGGGGATTTTTTTTACAAAAGTGGGGAAAAATATATACTCTTTTTTTTTTAGGGATGGGGCTGAATATCGGCCCCGAAATTGCCATAAAAAAACCACTGCATAACGATGTCATCTGATGCTGTTGATGTATTCAACAGGTATAATTAGTTTAATGTGAATACTGTTGTGGACAATGTACAATGGTTGTACGAAATATACACTGGGTGGCTCCTTAAATTTTGTTTAAAACTTTTAGTGAGACCATTGCTCAAAAAAATTGAACAAGCAATTGAATCTCCTAAGGCCTTGTTACTCAAAATTATCTTTTTTTACATGCCATATTGTGTTCAACACATTATTTTGTATCTCACAAGTTGATAGTTTTGTATTTTATGCAACTGTCTCCATTTTTGTCTTAATTAATTTATACATGCACACTGTTGAAATCAATTTTGTTGTGGTCATCCTAATTTACATACATACATGTTAATCATGTTCATGTCACATGTTGATAGAAATCATCTCGATATTATTTTATATTTGAATGTTGTGACTGTGTCAGTTTTTCAGTAATTTAAAATTGTAATTGCTTTGATGAACACTACTATCTGTGATTTCAATAGATTGATCATTGTGAAAACAAGGAGTCAAATGGCCCCTTGCTTGAAAAGTTTGGCAATCATATGTAGATTTCAAGGGTCAAAAAGCTGCAGTACACTGTTTGTGCTTTATTGCGAAATTCTCAGAAAATTGCAGTACTGAGTGATTGTTTGTGCTTTATTGCGAAATTCTCATAAAATGTTTGTAATATGCAATGTATATTTAAGTCAATTACTATGCAATTTGTACTATACTGAATACATTATTTATTTAACTTTCTGGTGAATGGCGGGTATTTATGAGTCAAAAATGAAAAAAAAATGCAAAATGATTGCATCAAAATGCAGGATTCTGCTTCACTTAACCCTTTACCACTTAGGTACATATTTCACCACTTAGGTACATATTTTACCACTTAGGTACATATTTCACCACTTAGGTACATATTTTACCACTTAGGTACATATTTCACCACTTAGGTACATATTTCACCACTTAGGTACATATTTTACCACTTAGGTACATATTTCACCACTTAGGTACATATTTTACCACTTAGGTACATATTTTACCACTTAGGTACATATTTTACCACTTAGAAACATTTTTGACGAATTTTTAGTCCCATAGAAAGTTAAATTTAATTGAAGACCTTTCTTTCTAAATTCAAGTTTAAAAGCTTCTTTTTCTAAACCTTAGATACTGATGAGCAGCAAAGAGCATAAAACCTGAACAGATTGCCATGCTGTTCTGGTTTTATGTTGTTTGCACATGGCCATAATCCCATTTTTACTTTGATTCTGAGTGGGAATGCGTTATATTCCAGTTAACTGTGTGACTGGGTACAATTTACTACATGCGTGTTACATGTACTTGTTAGAGAGCCTGGTTTCTAGAAGTTCTACATATAAATTTGCATGAGCTGAATTTGCAAGCTATCAGTTTTGGAACTAAGCAGGTTTTATGAAGAAAATGTAACCTAACAGAAAAAGTGTGTAATTTGAAGCTATTTGCATAAATAAGCCCTGCATTTTATACCTGGCATTACAGTTTGATTGTTTTTGTGCTGATTTTGTAGCAAGTGTTTGGTCCAATAGACTACATGTACATGCAATAGAAATAATGTGTTTTAAATGCATAATATCCATTTTATAGATATGTTTGTAGTTATAATTTTCAGTTTTATTTAAGTGTTCTCAATAAGTATTCAACTGTTATTATTCAAGCAATAAAAACTTTTCCCAAATAAAAGGAAATTTACGCCGTAAGTGCCAATGTATGGTAAAGGCTATAATTATTCCCAATAGGAAGTGAAATGCTTATTTTATTTCTCGTTGCATTAAGAATTGTAATAAGTTGCAGCTACACATGTAGATTATTGAGTCCATTGTAAACAACCAAACATTTGAGAAGGTAGACATGGCAATTTCTTAATTAGTCATTTGTATTAATGTTGTAATTAAGTTTCATAAGACAATGTGGCTCCTCAGTTTAGTAGTATTTCATTACTGCCTTTAAATTTGTTCTTGTATTGCATTTCTTTTGGTTTTTATGTTTATTTCGTAAGTAAGCTTGTATGTTTGTTGTGTACAAAAGCTTCCACTTTAAAAATGTCTATTATAGTTCATTTGATAAATCAGTTTTGTCAGTTTGTTATTGTTCTTTTGTTTTGAACCATTCCTTAAATACTATCAACTTACAGTTTTACCCACGTAAAATTCATATGACAATAAGGGATAGGATTGCCTGGTTATTGAGGCATAAAATGATTTAAACATATTTTTAAAATCAATATTGATTTCTTTTAGTCACAAATCTCATTATAAAAGAAAAACGTTCCATATTAGAACTACTGATAAATAAATAATGGGCGTAAATATGACATTCATGTTTAGCAACCATGCAAAGGCTGACAATATTTTTATAAATGATTGATAATATGAAAATTAAAAGTACTGAATAGACTTTGAATTTCAGTAGGACAATCCCTTTTTAGCTCACCTATTTTTTGAAAAAAAAAAGAGCTATTGTCATCACCTTGTCGTTGGCGTCCGGTTAGGTTTTGCGTTTAGGTCCACTTTTCTCATAAAGTATCAATGCTATTGCATTCAAACTTGGTACACTTACTTACTATCATGAGGGGACTGGGCAGGCAAAGTTAGATAACTCTGGCTTGCATTTTGACAGAATTATGTGCCCTTTTTATACTTAGAAAATTGAAAATTTTGGTTAAGTTTTGTGTTTAGGTCCATTTTATTCCTTAAGTATCAAAGCTATTGCTTTCATACTTGCAACACTTACTATCATAAGGGGACTGTGCAGGCAAAGTTATGTAGCTCTGACTGGCATTTTGACAGAATTATGTGTTCTTTTTATACTTAGAAAATTGATAAATTGGTTAAGTTTTGTGTTTAGGTCCACTTTTTTCCTAAAGTATCAAAGCTATTGCTTTCATACTTCAACACTTACTAACTATCGTAAGGGGACTGTGCAGGCAAAGTGATGTAACTCTGACTGGCATTTTGACGGAATTATGGGCCCTTTATACTTGAAAATTTGTTTTGGTCCACTTTACCCTAAAAGTATCATAGATATTGCTTTCATACTTGGAACACTCGCAAACTATCATAAGGGGACAGTAAAGGACAAGTTGCATAACTCTGGTTGTCCTTTTTACGGAATTATGGCCCTTTTTTGACTAAGTAACTTTGAATTTATGGTTAAATTTTGTGTTTAGATCCATTTTACTTCTAAAGTATCAAGGCTATTGCTTTTAAACTTAAAATACTTACATGCTATCATGAGGGTACTGTACCTGACAAGTTTAATTTTTCCTTGACCTTTGAATGACCTTGACTCTCAAGGTCAAATTATTAAATTTTGCTAAAATTGCCATAACTATTTTATTTATGATAAGATTTGATTGATTCTTTGACAAAACAACTCTTACCTAACATACCACAATAGACTCCACCCAAACCATCCACCACGCCCCCCTTCCCCCCCCCCGAATCCCCCACAATCCCCCCAATGTTTTTTTTTATTATTAAAGATCATCTAATAAATGACCACCACACCCTCACACTATACTATACCCCCCCCCCCACCTCCCACCCCCAAAAAATAATGTTTATGCCCCCGGTAGTTCACAATGATGTTGAAAGATGAAGGTCAAGGTCATCTTTCAAGGTCAAATGTCAAATATATGGTATCTGTCCGTCCAAAAACTTTAACATTGGCAATACCTTTTTTTATATTGAAGATAGCAACTTGATATTTGGCATGCATGTGTATCTCATGACCCTTGTCAAAAAAATAACCCACTTTCATACCAAAACACACTTAAACCAACATAAAACTGTGTTTATTCTGAGTTTTTCTCAGAGGAAGTTGGTTTTTGCTATTAAAAGCGAGTTTTATGTGCGCTAAACTGTGCTTAACTGAGTTTAAAGTTGGTTATTTTAAGAAGATGTGTGTTTAAGCGAGTTTTTTTCTGTAAGGAGTCAGTTTTTTGTGTGTCAAAAGTGAGCCTTTTTATTTATGAGTTGGTTTTTGTGTGTTTAAGTGTGTCTTTTTGTTTTATAAGCGAGTCTTTTACAACAGGAGCTGATCCTTTTTAAACAGAAGTGGGTTTAAGCGAGTTTAAATTGTTTTTTTTGTAAATAATTTGAGAGCTGAAACCAGGCTAAAAGACTCACTTTAACACACTTTTCAATAAGTTGGTCTTTTGTTTATAAATAATACTGATCAATAAAACAATAATTCTTCAAATAGGTCTTTGTTTCATGTTTATAGCCATATATAATACAAGTCAATTGTAAAGGTGCTTTTTTACAGCTTGTTTGCCATTGTCCCTATTGTAAATGTGTGTGCTCCCCATAATTTTTTAGTGAATATTGGATGAAAATGGCTCTTTCAGAACATCACAGGTTCACAGATGGACAACAAGTATCACTGCCAAAAACTATAAAAATGATAAAACTTAGTTTTATACCTGAAAATGAAAGAGTTTGTGTTTTCGCTTAGATTTTTTTCTTTATATTTGTTTTTATTATAAACAATATCTAATGATTGCTTTATGTCTTAAAATTATTTTATTTTTTTTAATTTTTAAAACAATCTTATATGATTGTTTATATTTGTTTAAAACAGTATTTACTTGTTCTGCATATTTAAATAATTATGGTATTGGAAACATTATTTTGGAAATAATCTATTAATTTGTGTTCATAAGTTATGCAAGATTTTGATATTTTCATATGATACCATTATATCCATTTTCTTAATTTGCAATAAAATAATAAGATGCCAAACATGACCTGTGTTACATAAACAGTCAACAAAATAACAAGACAATACCTAAAAACACCCCTTTTCACACCACCAACAATAAACAGATAACAATCTGTCAGGCATTCAGAGCTAAACAGGGTACTGATTATCAGGGGCAGATAAGGCTACTGATAGGGTTTGCCCAGACATAAGGCTGGAATGAGGTATAAGACTTCTGATTGGTTCAATTTTTTGCACAGGAAATTATTTGAAAACAACAACTTTTGAAAAACAAGCTGGTTTCAGCAATTGAATTGAGCTAAATTAAATTAACATTAAGACTTATAATTGTTCTGTAAAATGTATTGAAATACTGTCAGCATGAAGTATTGTGTGATGAAAACAATGTGTATTTACTACAATATGGAAATCAACAATAAGTTTGTTGGAAAAGAAGTTCAACTGTTTTTTTTTTGGAATACTGAAGAACAGTTTTAACAGGTTTGTATTGTCATTTCTTCATCCTTTTTTATTAAGTTTACTGAATTAATTATGATCATTATTATATTTATGTATTGTCACTGGGAAATGTAAATTGATAAGTTAATGTATTGCAACTTAAAGGAAAAACAACACAATTTGATGCAAAAATAGATGAACATACACATGACAAAGTGTAAATGTTGTGTACAGTGAATTATTGTGGTTGTGTTTTATGATTATTTTCATCTTTATTGTTATTTATAGATATTTCTGGTTATTACTGAACAGATTTCTTTCCCTCATATTTTAATTTTGAAGGTTAAACTCTTGCCCCAAGAGCAAAAGGGGTAATCATACTACCTGATGTATGGACTTTTACACCAGGCTTTTACCCTGCACGAGCTGGCCAACTTGAGGGGAACTGAAGTGGGCAAACCTCGCCCTGTCCTTGAACAAGAAAGCTGGATTTGTTGAGAGGTAAAACTATACAGGTTATTGCATTTTAAAAGCGTCACAATTCTGACCAATGTGACAAATATTTTTAGAGTTTGAAATGTGATGAAAGTAAATTACAAGCTTTGGAAAATTACCAATTGTAAATATTTTGTCAAAACTCCTTTTCTTTTTTTGGTTCCAGAGTATCATTTAAGCTGAAATCCAGCATGAAACCAGGGAGGTGATGGCCATCGCACAGGCCATGTGCCGACTATTCACTTTCCACCAGCTTGTGACTTGCTCCATGAAGGGAGCAACAACTACAACTGGATCACCAAGACCAAGCCTCCCCGCTGCTGAGAGAAATGCAATCATTGGTATTTTCTTCATCATAAAAATTTGAAGTACCAGTTAACCATATAGAAATTAAATACACATTCTACAAATATTTTTCAGATCACTTACTGTTTACAGTCGCATAAATGATCATTATATTACATCATTAAATTTTGTGAAAAGGGGGAGTTTTTATAATCCAAGTGACAGTTAACAATAGGTTTTTTTTTATTCATGAAGACAGGGATTGAAAAACTTTGTCCGTGTCTCTAGTCACTGTCTCCAGGACAATCGGTAATAAACCCATTTGTGTTGACTTCCTTAATATGCAAATATTTAACCTCTTTTTCTGGCTAGAGTATTTTCTATTTAAGATCAGATTTTGTTGTTTTTTTGCATGTTTTTAAAATGAATAGTCTATTATATTTTTTCAGATGTCATAGCCAAAACCGTTGACAAGCCTCTGGTTGATGTTGAAGAAAAGATGAGAGGTTGTTTAAGGCATCTGCGGCTGATGAACAACTAGACTGAAGTCTTTGTAAATAAAATGTGCTGTTAAAATGATTATTTAACCATTGTTTTCACTTTGTTATATAGATTTGCACCTGTTTCAACAACATTAACTTATTTTTATGCTCCCGGTAGGGTCTCATATAGCAGTTGATCTGTCTGATCCTTAATCTGTCTGTCTTTCCGTCCGAAAACTTAGCATTGGTCATAACTTTTGCAATATTGAAGAAAGCAACTTGATATTTAGCATGCATGAGTATCTCATTGAGCTGCACATTTTGAGTGGTGCAAGGTCACGTTCATCCTTCAAGGTCAGAGGTCAAAATCCAATGTAAGTAATAAGCAAAGAGAGAAAATTTCTATACCTGCCAAATGATAAATAGAAATTTTATTTCAAAGCGGCGCAGTAGGGGGCATTGTGTTTCTGACCAACACATCTCTTGTTTGTATTTATTCCATACAATCTTACTTTTTTCAGTTCTTTCTTTGTGTTCAATGTTATGTTATAACACTATTATATTTTATTATAACAATGCCATGTCTGTCAAAATAGTTTTATCATGTTGTGTATATGGATATATATGTAAAGTTTTATGTTTTAGCGTTTAAAAAAGTAATTAGAATATAATTTATGATATTTTTGTTCATAATAAAGTTGTTCAGTTTTCAAGTGGGTGAAAAGTGGGTTTTTACTGAGCATTTAACAGGTTTTAAAGCTAGTTTTAACTGCGTTTAATCTGTGAAAAACACACATTTAGCTCACTTAATGCTCAAATAAAAACCCACTTTAAACTCGCTTACAACAGGAAAAACCGACTTGATGTGTAGAAGCGGGTGTAAAAGCCAACATAAAGAAGGAAAACACACTATCTTTTAACCAACTTAAGTTGGTAAAACTCGGTTTTAAAGCGTGTTTTAACTGCGTTTAATCTGAGTTAAGCACACATTTAGCTCACTTAACACTCAAACAAATCCCCACTTCTAACTCGCTTAAGAACAGGAAAAACCGACTTGATATGAAGAAGCAGGTTTAAAAGCCAACATAAAGAAGGAAAACACACTCACTTTAACCAACTTAAGTTGGTATAAGACGGTTTTAAAGTAAGTTTAAACTGCGCTTAATCTGTGAAAAGCACACATTTAGCTCACTTAACGCTCAAACAAAAACCCACTTTTCACTCGCTTTAGAACAGGAAAAACCGACTTGATGTGTAGAAGCGGGTTTAAAAGCCAACAAAGAGAAGGAAAACACACTCACTTTTAACCCACTTAAGTTGGTTTAAGTTAGTTTTAGTTGGTATAAGAAGGTATAAGCGTGTTGGTTTATGTGAGTGAAATCCAGGTTTTACCTACAAAAAACCAAGTCGGTAAGCAAAAAGTGTGTTTAAAAGACACGCTTTAACCCGGTGCCAATACCGCAGGGTTTAACACGGTTTTAACACGGATTAAAACCGGGTTTTGCCCACTTTTTTGACAAGGGGAAGCTGCACATTTTGAGTGGTGGCAGTTTAAGGTCAAGGTCATTCTTCAAGGTCAAGGTCATCCTTCAAGGTCAAAGGTAAAATTAAATAAATTTAAAGCGGCGTTATCATGAAGCTGCACATTTTGAGTGGTGGTTCAAGGTCAAGATCATCCTTCAAGGTCAAAGGTTAAAAAAAAATATAAAAAATTCAAAGCGGCGTTATCATGAAGCTGCATATTTTGAGTGGTGAAAGTTCAAGGTCATCCTTCAAGGTCTAGGTCATCCTTCAAGGTCAAAGGTCATTAAAAAATATTTCAAAGCGGTGTTCTCCTAAAGCTGCACATTGTGAGTGGTGGAAGTTCAAGGTCAAGGTCATCCTTCAAGGTCAAAAGTAAAAAATAAAAAAAAGCGGCGCAAAAGGGGGTGTTGTGTTTCTGACAAACACATCTCATGTTTTTTTCAAACATGGTAATAAAACACTAATATTTTTTGTTTATTATTTTATTTTTGAAATACCGTCCAACCATCCCACCCAAGAATCCCACCCCCCCCCCCAAAAAATTTTTTTTTTTGCATTTTTGGAAGATAATGTTATAAATGATCACACAACCCCACACTATACACCCCTCTCCACTCCACCCCTCCCTCCTTTGTGATTGAAATTGAGATAGGTCCCTACACCTTTAAAAAGAAAAATAGATGAGCGGTCTGCACCCGAAAGGCGGTGCTCATGTTATTGCAAAGCCTTTGGAAGTTTTTGTCATCCGTAATTAAATCCACGAGTTGAGAGCGTTATATGAAAATCTCACCACATAGGGGGTGATACAAGATATTGTGTTTTCAACTAAAAGCAAGAGAGGGTTATGTCAAATTGTTGTCATCTAGGCCTTCTTGGTTGCTACAGACTCGGCCCACCCAGTGGATAAGGGGTCCGCCTAGCGGTTGGGAGGTCACGGGTTCAATCCCCGATGTGGGGGCGTTCTTTAGATTTCCCCCATAGAGAGTACTGGTTCTAGTACCAGAAAACAAACTCACGAGCGTTTCAGATAAGCCTTGGTCTTTTTATACAATCTGCCTAAAATAAATAGGTTTAAACAAAAATCAGCTCATGTGAGTTTGGTGCCTGCCCTAGGGTACAGGGATGGTTTCATTCATCAAGTATGGCTTTCCCACACATAAACCTGACCACACCAAAATAAGGGAAAAAAATCTGGATAACGATCAGCATCGATGAAAAATTCCTCTTCAACTAGCAATTAGTCTTGTAATTCACCCTTTACCACTTAGATACCCGGTCCGTATTTTGACGCGTTTGTAGTCCCTTAGAAATTTAAATTAAATAAAAGACCTTTCTTACTACCACTAGAATAAAATAAAGGTTTCATTTCCAACCCATAGATACTGATGAGCAGCAAACAGCATAAAACCTGAACAGACTGAGAGTTGTTCGCAGGCTGTTCTGATTTTATGTTGTTTGCACATAGCAATTTTCACTTTGCTTCTAAATGGGAAAGGGTTAAGTGATGGACTGATTTTCATGACACCTATACCAATAGATACTGTTTACTTGTACTTTACATGTACATTAAGATATTTTGCCAAGAGTTAATATGATCATTTTGTCATAAACATACCAGTTTTAACTGTTTTAATTTGGTTAATTGTTCATAGTAAACATGTCAATCAAAACTATCAAGTTTTATTGATCAATTTGTGTACTAGCTTTTGACATTTCTTAACTTGCTGATATATCTTAACCATTGACATTTGAGCCCCATTCTTGTAAAACTGGGCTAAATGCATGTTTGTAAAACTGGGCTTAATGCATGTTTGTAAAACTGGGCTTAATGCATGTTTGTAAAACTGGGCTTAATGCATGTTTGTAAAACTGGGCTTAATGCATGTTTGTAAAACTGGGCTTAATGCATGTTTGTAAAACTGGGCTTAATGCATGTTTGTAAAACTGGGCTTAATGCATGTTTGTAAAGTCTCGTCCCAGATAAGCCTGTGCCGAGTGCACAGCTGAGCTACAAAATTGTTGATGATACTGGGCCCATGGCTTATAGAGCTACTTGCAGTGTTCTCCAGAAGCACTGGATGCCGGCATTATCAATGGTTACTAACAATCTTTGCGCTCACTACTTTTCCTCAAAGTATCAATTCAGTGCAAAAAAACACTTGTTTTAGTTCTTAGGCGCTGGCTACTTTGAAAACATAACCTTTTACCCCATAAGAAGCAAAGTGAAAATGGCTTTTGCAACTAGCATAAATCCATGCTGTTTGCTGCTCTTAAGTATCTAAGGGTTGGAAATGAAGTCTTAGAACTTGAATCTAGTAAAAAAGGTATTTAATTAAATGTAACTTTCTAAGGGACTACAAATGCATCAAAATACCTATCTAAGTGGCTCCTCAAAATTTTATGGAGACCACTTAGCTTACCTAGTAAACTTGTGACAAGACACAAGGTTTTTGTTTTATTGGTAATAGATTAATTGGGCTAATTACCGGTACATCTTAATATCATAAACCCCACTTAACAATGTTTTATGGGCAACAATTATAACCAGCATGGAGTTTTTAATGCTAAAATGGAGGAAAAAAATTATATAATGAAGAAAATGGACAAACAAACTTCAAATCTGCCACCATTTTACTATTGTGAATTAGATTGATCACATGACTAACATTGTTGACTGTTATTTAACTTTCTTGAGGACTTAACCATGGACTGTGAGTAATGGGCCCTAACTGTAGGAGGAAGCACTTAATTGTGATGTTAAGATGCAACGACAAATTAGTAGACCTTTCATTGGTCATAAGTTAATCACCGGAAGTAGTTGATACATTGAACAAAAATGGTTGAATGTGTATTTTCTCCTAGCTTATTGTCCCCTACCGGTGAAACCGGAGGGGACTTATGGTTTGCGCTTTGTCTGTCTGTCAGTCTGTCCGTCACACTTTTTTGGATACTGCAATAACTTTAAAAGTTCTTCATATTTTTTCATGAAACTTGAAACATAGATACATGTAGATGGCAATATGGAGATTATGCAAGTCATTTCATTTTGTTCCTACGTCAAAAATTCTGGTTGCTATGGCAACAATTTTTGTTGTTTTTAAATACAATGGTGGAGTTTCACCGGTAGGGGACCATATTGCTTGGCAATCTCTTGTTTCATTTTAAAGTAATAGGAGATTTTTTAAAGGACTGATTAAATGCATGAATACCATACATCAGATGGTAGCTAAACACAAAGGTGAAATCCATATGAAGGACTGAAATAAACAACAGTTGCCTCTGTTTTTCTTAATCTGCTACAACAAATTTCTAAATCTGATTTCTTAATCTGAATATCTGATATCGTAATCTGATTTGAAATAAACTGAACTATGTTACCAAACCTAATCCATTGGTATAGATTAGGAAGGCCATATTTTTAGGAAACTGCTTGACTTGCTTCACTGGGATTTGTAAATCTGTTTTTGAGCTGTTGACTTCCAAACTTTTGTTCTCTGCTTTAATAAAAATTAATCTGAAATGAAACCTCTTGTGTTAATAAAAATGGATATACTTGAGTGGATAACCAGAGAACTCCCAAGAGGCCATAGGAGGGTGATTATCTTTAATGCATTAAGCTGTAGACTTATTTAATAACTACCATAATTACTCTTAAGTTTTCGGACACTTAAATATAAATAAATTTTTTCGTGTCCGAAAATTTAGATAAGGAAAATATTTTTAAAAATTCAGGTGTCCGAAAATTTAGAGACACAAATTAAATGTCCGAAAATTATAATTATATTGAATTAAAAGCAATAAATCAATGCACAATAGTGTTTCTGCTTTAAAATAAAAACTTCACAGCTTTGCTTACCCTTGCCTGAAATGATACAGAACAAAAAAGTAAAAACATTAGACATACCGGTACCCCTTCCTTCAAAGGCAAATATCATTTAAAATGCTGTTTGGTGAAGCGATCATTTTCTACCGGTATAAATGGTTATTTACCCAATTACACAAATGGTACGTTGCCTTCAGGCATACGTCTGCCAGGTTTTATGATCTAAGTGTCACAAGATAAGCGAATACAGTGTCGAAATCTGGTAAAATAGCGCTGTAAAATATACTGTTTAAAAACTTAGTCATTAATGATAGACGAAAACGCGCATGTCCGAAAATTAAAAGTCACAAAAATAATTATTTTGGCCAACAAAAATGGGTTTCTGAAAACTTATAGTGTCTGAAAACTTACAGTAATTACGGTAGTTAAAAATAACATTGTTGAGGTCTACCTCTACCAACATTTCTTGTAGCTTACTTATGAATATAATTAACTACAATAATTAGATCATGTCATTAGCACATAGATACTATGGCAATTTTGAACACAACAATAACAAAGCTTGGTATAATGTTAGACTGGCTAGGTGCTGATCTTGGGTAACAGATATATAATCCCCCCTCGCATGTGTAAATCAATTACATGGGCCTTGTTTTAAAGTTTGAGCATGAAAGTATTGTATTTTATATAATTACTGGGTAAGCAGACACAACAGTTCTACACTCAAATCCCTGTCAAGGTCGCAGTGGTGTAATGCATAGGGTGTCCGCCTTGCGATCGGGAGGTCATGGGTTCGATCTCCACGGTGGGAGCATTCTTTAGATCTCTCCCAAAGACTTCAAGTACTGGTTCTAGGCCCAGAAAACGGGCTCGAGAGCGTTTATATAAGCCTCAGGCTTTCGATGCAATCGAGCTAAAATAAATAGGTTTAAACTAATCCCTGTTTAAATTTTAGGTATCTGGTAATGCAAAAAGAAAATCTGGCATGCAGATGTATTTACTGGGTCACAATGCACCCAATGCAAAAAAGGATTGCATGTCTAAACAAGGTTTAGTCCACAGAGAACATTTGATTGTATTTAACCCACATATGCCTAGCGTCTAGAAAAAAGGCCTTGGCAAAAAGCTTGATGCGGCGTCTCATCAGGGTCTGCGCTGTTTGCTTAAAGGAATTTCTGTAAGAGATATTCTAAATATAGAAATAAATATACTAGACATCCCTAATTTTGGAAATAAATTGATCCAATTTAGAAGGATGGGAGAGTCCACTGGGCATAAATGGGTTAATATTTCAGTGGCTGATTGGAGAGAAATCCCCATGAGCTTATGTTTAGTGTAAGAAATGCCAGACCACTTTGAATGTTCATGAGTCACAAAGACACACATTTTGGCCGAGTTACAAATACTGGTTCACAATAAAATCCATCTAGCATAATTTCAGGGGCATTACTCAGTCAATTAATCTTATGGGGAAGACATAATTAACTATTGATAAATGTTGATAACACAGTATTGCTTTCAAGATGAGAAAATGCACACTACCAAAATAGTAGTGTCCTGATATGACGGAAATTGTTTAAACAAATGTTTGCTGGACTTGATTAGCCCGTCTTGAAATCATTCACAAAAGCCTGAATTGTCTACCAAAATTTGCCGTTTGCTATTAATAACATAATGACTTCAATTTTCTATCAAATAGAATTGTGCTAAGATGTTCCATTTACAAGAAGCAAAGAGACATGCAGCATGCAAAAATAGATCATTTGCGGCCAGCATAGCTATAGCCAAGCCTGCGCATCTTGCAGATGTATCAGGAGATACCTGTTGAGACCACATACATTCGCGCATATTTAAGGGGACACCGCAGCTCCTGACCAGACCGCGCAATTGCACAGACTAGCTGGGCTTGAGCTACGCTAGCTGAAATGCCATAAGACCTATTTTTGTATGATGTAGCTCTGAAAGTGTGATTTGAATGTGTCAAAAGAAAAATTTGTGGTAATCAAATATTAACATACCATGTATTACGAACACTATTGCCTGGTTTGAATATGCGTGCACTTAATAACACACATTTCATGCAGTGGATATGCTACTAACAAGTGAAAAAACAAGCAATTTCGCCTTTGTTTTCAATTTAATTATTTTAAAATAAAAAAATTCTTGCTTTATTTCGAAGTCAGGATATGTTATGCCAAATCTTCCTTAAAGTTATTTCTTGTTTAAACTATCTGACTTCTTAGTACTCTGTATGTTGATAAACAAATAAGAGTGCCTAATTTCTGTAATCATTTTTCCTTTTCTTCAAGTTCTGAATGTCTTGTAAATGCCTTGTACAAACATATAATAAATTAATGGATCATATTTTCTTTTAAATATAAAATAATCAATGAACATTTTTTCTTGCAAGTGGATGTAACCCTTGTAGATCTAATTATTTATTTTCCATACATTGTGAATAGTGACAACAAGCGTTTATTTTAATCCGAATAGTTTTCCCTCTCCCTTTGGTAGAAAGAGGCTTTTGTGGAGCTTTAACTCTTTCAGTGCTGGAACCGAATTTTGAAGGCCTTTGCAAACAGTTTGGATCCAGATGAGACGCCACAGAACATGGCGTCTCATCTGGATCCCAACTGTTTGCTATTCTGATAGTATTCTTTGAAATAAAATCGAAGAAAATGCTAATTTTAGAAATTCAGCAGACGACATTTTAGCAAACGACAAATTTCCCAGCATGCAAATAGTTTAAAAAATTATTCTGTGCAATCACATGTAAGAAAGATGACATCACAAGGGTTTGCTTTAAAAATAATTTTTCAGTTGTTGCACTACAACTCAGCATTTAGGCCTGTGTTTAATACAATACTAGTAACTCTTTCAGTGCTGGAACCTAATTTTGAAGGCCTTTGCAAACAGTTTGGATCCAGATGAGATGCCACAAAACATGGCGTCTCATCAAGATCCAAACTGTTTGCTACTCTGATAGTATTCTTGGAAAAAAATTCGAAGAAAATGCTTATTTTAGAAATTCAGCAGACGACATTTTAGCAGACGACAAATTTCCCAGCATGCAAAGGGGTAATTGCCCAATTAAGGCACATGACTAACTTCTTTGATATTGGGACAAATGTCAAGTAGTATGCTTTTCCCTTGCTTAGTGGTCTGAAGTACAACCAGTGCCCGATTAGTGAATGGGAGTACCTCCCCATTAAGTATTTTGTAGTTTTATACAGCCACTAGTGCTTATCATTCTATGTACATAAGATGAGTGTCGTTTCATTTTTACTGGACTTTAAGAAGAATTTTTGACGATGCTGCGAAGCTGCAAGCAGCTCGTCTAAGTTATCATCCCATGAAAAAATTCTTCACAATGGCGACCTATGTAAGAGACCGAGACAGCCTGATTGAGATAGCTCGATTTTCTTATCGGCATACCTCGCTGATTATCATTGATAAAGGTATAGGAAGCTCAGCTAATTTAATAATACATGTAGTTTGAAAAAGTTAATTTTAAATCAGTTATATTCAATCCATTATATGTGTATAGATCAATGAAACAATTATGCATTTTCTGTATTGTATTTGACATTTGTCGTGATTCAGTAAATAATTGCGAATTAAAACGTGTATAATTAACTTTCAACGCGATCATGAGTGTAAAGAAAAAACGAATTATTTCGAACCTGCCATTTGTAAACGTTGTAGCGACTATGGTATATAAACAGCATAATAGCCATATGACATTTGTGAAACTCGCTCTTATGCGTGCTTTCTCATTTTGCATATTTAATAAACTTTTCAAACAGAAATTACAGAGCCACATCAGTGCACATACTATGTTTGATAATTCATTTGTTTGTTGGATATTGTTTGCTGTTTTAAACACATATTAGGTCATATCGCGGAAATTTAGTTAACCTTAACATGTGTTCATGGGCAAACTCATGTATTCAAGTGCTCTTACGACTATGTGCTCATACCTACTTTCGGGAATCATGAAATTATTGCCGTACTTAACGAACAAACATTCCTAAGCTTATTGAAAAAAACAAAAATCAAAAGAGAAAAATTATATGTTCATGCACATGGGCATGTGAAATCACTTTCGTACACATTGCATCATAAACTTAGGAAAGGAACAACGAAATATAAAGCTATATTATGGTATGATGTACATGTGAAATTAAAGAGCATGGTGTAATTAAAGAGCATGTCAAGTTTTGAATTTATATGCTGAAACGTTATGTTATAACCAACAAATGTTTGAGTGTAACAGAACGTTTTTTTAAGATAAGTGGTACAGAAAATACACGTTAAATATCTTTTTAAAGATATTTCTTGTTATATTTGATCGAGAATGTAACCCACCTCCCAGTTTCGCTGAATGGATCAAGTTTCCCACGTGTACTACTGTCCCGTCCAATTATTTTTTTCGTACCCTACATTTTTCATTCCCAATTTTTTTCGTACCCAATTTTTTTTGTAACCATAATTTTTGCTCCTACCCAAATTTGTTTTCGTAACCAAATCTTTGTTCGTACCCAATTTTTTTTTGCATAATTTTTGTACCCAAAATTTTCGAACCCATATTTTTCCTACCCAACATTTTCGTACCCACATACAATTGTGGTGATGTAGATAAACTAAAATAGATACTTTTATATCAATCCTCTTCAAAAGCATCGTCACACCAGTACTGTCAGTACTTTGATTATTGAAAGGC
The DNA here is from genome assembly GCF_020536995.1 of Dreissena polymorpha. Taxonomy (NCBI): domain Eukaryota; kingdom Metazoa; phylum Mollusca; class Bivalvia; order Myida; family Dreissenidae; genus Dreissena; species Dreissena polymorpha. The sequence continues at coordinate 70,146,800 of NC_068364.1, forward strand.
ATTTTAAGCTTGAGCACATAATCTGAACAATCAAACATGTGTAAAACATAATCATAGTAACCATAGAAACCTGTGGTGTTTCATATATCTCCCATAAAGCAAGGTTCTCTGGCAGATGTTTGGGGCTGTGGTGAATAGCTGTGTTTAACAAGCTATTGAATGTGTGGGAACAAATAACTGACAAACATGTATGTATGTATCTTCACATCATGTGGGCCCCTAATCTCAAAAATGCAAATCAGCTCTTTACACAGGCAAGGCTTTAGAAAGAATCTTTTACATGTTTGAAGGGATTCTTGAGTCACATAGAAGATTTAACACATGAACAGATGCTGTGTATTTAGTAAAAGTTTTGTGGTTAACCCTTTGCATGCTGGAAAATTTTTCATCTGCTAAAATATTGTCTGCTGAATTTCTAAAACTAGCATTTTCCTCGAATTTTTTCAAAGAATACTATCAGAATAGCAAACAGTTTGGATTGGATCCTGATGAGACACCACGTTCTGTGGCGTCTCATCTGGATCCAAACTGTTTACAAAGGCCTTCAAAATTCGGTTCCCGCACTGAAAGAGTTAAAGGGCTAACTCATCATTATACAAGAGGGCCAGAGGCCCAGGGTCGCTCACCTCAGAGGAACTTAAATGATCTCAGAAATTTGAGACGTTTCTGAAACCATTTTCAAACTTGACTAAATGTCAACTAGAGAGTTAACAAGGTTTCACTATAGCAATAGCAAAATTGCCCAGCCCCCTTGGCCCCCATGTTTTTCAACGAACAGGAACAATTTTAAAACTCAACCTAGTAATCATTAGAGCATATGTATGAACATGTTTCATGACGATTTGACTACAAATGTGACACTTTTAGAGAGTTAACAAGGTTTTACTTAAGCCATATAAGGCAAATTATGCCCCGCCCCCTGGCAGCCATATTTCTTTACGAACCATAGCTATTTTCGAACTTGTCATTATCATTTTATCAATTTATAATTAGAACATATGTTCTGATCAGGTAATAAAGATTGGACCATAAATGTGACTTCTAGAGAGTTAATCAGGTTTTACAATAGCCATATAAGGAAAAATGCCCCGTCCCCTGGCGGCAATGTTTTTCAACAGACAGGAACCATTTTGGCACTCAGCCCAGATATCATTAGAACAAATTTCCTGACCAAGTTTGTTGAAAATTGGACAAAAAATGTGACTTCTAGAGTGCTACAAAAAATTTACTGTTGCTACATAAGGCAACATATCACGCCCCTGGCAGCCAATTTTACGATCAACTACAACAATTTTTTTAAGTCAGCTGAGATATTATTAGAACACAAGTTCTTACCAAGTTTCATAAAGATTGGACCATAAATGTGACTTCTAGAGAGTAAACAAGGTTTTACTATAACCATAAAAAGGACAAATGCCTCGCCCCCTGGTGGCCATGTTTTGTAACAGACCAAAACAATTTTCAAACTCAGATATCATTTGAACAAATGTTCTGACCAAGTTTCATGAAGATGGAAAATAAAAGTGACTTAGAGTGTTTTTAATATAGCCATAAAAGGAAAAATGCCCTGATCCCTGGTGACCATGATTTTTTTTAAAACCTGAACCAATTTGAACTCATCCAATATATTATAAGATTGAACAATATGTGAATTGTATAGTGTTAACAAGGTTTTACTAAAGCAAAAAATGCCCCGACCCCTGGCAGCCATGTTTATCAACCAACTGAAACTATTTTCAAACCTGTCCAAGATATCATTTCATATTAAGAAATACTAGAGTGTTTTGTGCGTTATAACTTGCCCACTGTATGTTCCTGCTTCTTCTTTTATCTTTGTGTTGCCTGTTTTCAAAATTTTCAAAGAATGATTCAGAGGCACTTCAAATAAATTGTGTTTTCAAAACTTACTGAGAAATTTCAAACAGCAGAGGCAGTTCGAATCAATGTATCACGTTTTGTTAGCCAAACACTAAACACATCAGTCTGTATAGTTTTTGACCAGACAAACATCACCAACCTAACTTTATCTTGCAATTTAATAGGCAGTACATTCAGATAGTATATTAACAGCGCTTAGCCCAAAATATTATGTGGTTGTAGATTTCAAGGAAATTTAAACTACCGGTATACACAAGTGGGCTTTTTATGTTGTGTTTATTTGTGACGTTGTATTTTTGTGGTTTTCAAGTTTTCAAGAGCATTTCAGTATTATCAGAGCAAGATGAACACTAACACCCGAGGTATGCTGGATTACCAAACATCTCCACACGTGCTCTCATATACAATCTCTGCCATCACAAGAAAATTCTACCAGATTTTATTTTTTTGTTTTTTATGAAAAGTAATATAATTTCTTGAAAATCATGTATAAGTTTAGGTTCTTAATAAAACAAGAGATGTGTTTGTCAGAAACACAATGCCCCCTAATTGCCGCTTTGGAGCCATGATATATTTGACCTTTGACCTTGAAGGATGACCTTGACCTTTAATCACTCAAAATGTGCAGCTCCATGAGATACGCACTTTAAATATCTAGTTGCTATCTTCAATATTGCAAAATTTGACCTTTGACCTTGACCCTGAAGGATGACCTTGACTTTTCACCGCTCAAAATGTGCAGCTCCATGAGATACACATGAATGCCAAATATCAAGTTGCTATCTTCAATATTTCAAAAGTTATTGCAAAACTTTACTGCAAGGTTAAAGTTTTGGGACAGAATGACAGAAAGAAAGACAGACAGACAGACAGGCCAAAAACAATATACCCCCGATCATTTGATCCGGGGGCATAAAAATAAATTACCTAAATTATAAAAAGAAAAATAACGATAAATTTACCACGGGGTTAGGCTATTATCACGTGGTTGGTTATGGAGGCAGGGATTTGATCCAGCCATTGCTGGCCCCTGTCAAACCCCTGGGCGGAGGTTGGAGTACCAGAATTAAGGTGAACACATCTACTAGTAAATGCCAACAGCACCTCTATATCAATGGAAGGGGGACAATGGCTGTTGAAGGGATTTCACTACCAATCAGGAAAAAAGTTATGTGGCAGGGGAAGGGTCATGTATCGAACCTGCGATCCTTGGACTTTCAAGTCCAGTTCTCTTCCGAATGAGCTATCTATCCCTGTTGTGGGCTACTTGGGTTCAAATGTTAAGTTATATTCCTGACATTGTTTCAAGTGATGTTCAATATGATCTGCCTGAAAAATAATAACTTAAGGATAGGTAGTAGCTGACATATGTGTCTTGTTCTGAGAAAACTGGGCATAAGGCATGTCATAGACACATATGACTAACACACAGCAGGCCTTAATTTACCTCCATAACCAGTCTGTTAATGCCAACAGTCATCATATTAATATATATGTAGATATTACATTTACTCAATATTCCCCACAATTTATCGGAAGAATTTAAAATGGTGATTTTAATTCCTAAATTCCAAAGGTTTTGTTTTAAGTGATCAATTAAGTAGATTTAGTATTTACACATCATGGGTTGCATGTTGCTTTCATATAAGGACACATGTATTTGAAATTCTTTTACTGTTTAAATTAACAAGTTCATTTTCACCATACTGGTATAAATTTATTTATTTTTTAACACACCTGAAAAATAAACCTCAAATTTCAATTTAAGTGGGCAGTATTCTGTTTTGTTTACAGTGCAAATGGGAACATTGGTTCAAGGGAAGTCACTTTTACATAGAGCCACCTGATAAGCAAACAATTTCTCTCCCTTTAATATCACCTTTTTTTACAAATAAATTCCAGTAGATTTTTTTCTCAGAAATGCCGTTTACAAGAGGAGAGTAAAAAGAGAAACAGAAATTTGTAAGAGAAACAGAAATTTGTGAACAATAATTAATACAACTTTAACTGAAATGCATAACTCTACCATAATTAAAGGGATCTTTTCACGCTTTGGTAAATTGACAAAATTGAAAAAAATTGTTTCAGATTCGTAAGTTTTCGTTTCAGTTATGATATTTGTGAGGAAACAGTAATACTGAACATTAACCATGCTCTAATATAGCCATTATATGCATCTTTTGACGATTTTAAAACCTAAAAATTATAAAGCATTGCAACGCGAAACGATTGAATAATTTGGAGAGTTCTGTTTTTGTCGTTAAATTTTGTGAAACTACGAAGATTGCTTATATAAGGTATAAAATACGTCAAGCATGTGTACACGGCGGAATAGCTCAGTTGGCTAAAGAGTTTTTACTTCAGGACTCTGGCAGGACTCCAGGGGTCACAGGTTCGAAACCTGCTCCGGGCAATGTTCTTTTCCTTTTTTTATTTTTTTTCTTGATTTTTTACTGGAGCTTTTACGATCCAATGTTTACATTTATCAATATAAAGCATTTAATGAATAAGTTAAAAAAAATGTCAAAATCTGTGAAAAGGCCCCTTTAAGAAAACTAGAGCTTTGTCACAGGCATGACGAATACCCCCACATGCCGCATTGACACATAATATTTTGCATCACAAAAAACAGCGGACACCATGCTCAATTTTTAAAACGCACTAAGTGACCCCTTGACCTAGTTTTTGACCCAGAAAGGCCCATGTTTTAACTTAGCCTTAAGATCATCTCCATAAAACTTCTGACCAAGTTTGGTGAAGATTGGATGTAAACTACTTGAATTAGAGAGCGGACACCATGCTGAATGTTAAAAACGCACTAAGTGACCCAGTGACCTAGTTTTAGGCCCGGAATGGCCCATGTTCAAACTTGTCCTAGAGATCATTTAGATAAAACTTGTGACCAAGTTTGGTGAGGATTGGATGGAAACTACTTGAATTAGAGAGCGGACATGGTGAGGTTTAAATCTCACTAAGATACCCCGTGACCTACTTTTTGACCCGGCATGACCCATATTCAAACGTGACCTAGACATCCTCTAGATACAACTTCTGACCAAGTTTGGTGAAGATTGGATGAAAACTACTTGAATTAGAGAGCAGACAACATCGCGATGTTTAAAACGCACTAAGTGACCCCGTGACCTTGTTTTTGACCCGGCAAGGCCCATGTTCGAACTTGGCCTAGACAACATGTAGATGCAACTTCTGACCAAGTTTGGTGAAGATCGGATTTAAACTACTTGAAATAGGGAGCGGACACCATGCTCAATGTGTAAAACGTACTAAGTAACCCTGTGACCTAGTTTTTGATCTGGCAAGGCCCATGTTCAGATTTGGCCTTAAGATCATCTAGATACAACTTCTGACCAAGGTTGGTGAAGATCGGATGAAAACTACTTGAATTAGAGAGCGGACAACATGCTGAATGTTAAAACGCACTAAGTGACCCCGTTCACTCCTATATACCCCCCTAAACTTCGTTTGTGGGGGTATAAAAAAAATAAAAAAATCCTATTTTATTTGAAAGACTTTCTTTAAAATTGGCATAAACAGTTTATACAATGTAGATTTATTTTTCTTTATTATTTATTTAATCTCAGATTACAAGATATAAGTCCCTAATCCTGTATGTAATTAAATAGCTTGCAAACATTAAATGGAACACAAAGAATCTCAAAAGCATATATTAAGCAATTTAATTGTTTTATTTGTGTCATATATTAATATACTCATTGTTGATTGCGCTGAAGCGTTTGAGGTGAAATTTTACCAGAACAGTGCCTTCAGTTTGATGCTCATGTTATTTTTGTGATTATAAGTTTATTTTATAACTCTCTGTGGTTTATAGAGAAATATCAGTGAATTAAAACTGATAATTCAGTTTAAAACAGTGAAGATAATTGTGAAATGACATACTTTTCATGATGTTACAATGTCATTATTTCGGCAAAAATAACAAGAGGGCCATGATAAAAAAATCCTATTTTATTTGAAAGACTTTCTTTAGAATTGGCATAAACAGTTTATACAATGTAGATTTATTTTTCTTTATTATTTATTTAATCTCAGATTACAAGATATAAGTCCCTAATCCTGTATGTAATTAAATAGCTTGCAAACATTAAATGGAACACAAAGAATCTCAAAAGCATATATTAAGCAATTTAATTGTTTTATTTGTGTCATATATTAATATACTCATTGTTGATTGCGCTGAAGCGTTTGAGGTGAAATTTTACCAGAACAGTGCCTTCAGTTTGATGCTCATGTTATTTTTGTGATTATAAGTTTATTTTATAACTCTCTGTGGTTTATAGAGAAATATCAGTGAATTAAAACTGATAATTCAGTTTAAAACAGTGAAGATAATTGTGAAATGACATACTTTTCATGATGTTACAATGTCATTATTTCGGCAAAAATAACAAGAGGGCCATGATGGCCCTGAATCGCTCACCTGACTAACCAAATACAATCCCAACCCAGATTTCATCAAGATAAACATTCTGACCAAATTTTATAAAGATTGGATGAAAACTGTGACCTCTATTGTCTACACAAGGTTTTTCTATTATTTGACTTAGTTTTTGACCCCAGATGACCCAAATACAATCCCAACCCAGATTTCATCAAGATAAATATTCTGAGCAAATTTCATAAAGATTGGATGAAAACTGTGACCTCTATTGTCTATACAAGGTTTTTCTAATATTTGACCAAGTGACCTAGTTTTTGACCTAGTGACCAAGTTTTTGACCCCAGATGATCCAAATACAATCCCAACCCAATTTCATCAAGATAAACATTCTGACCAAATTTCATTAAGATTGGATGAAAACTGTGACCTCTACTGTCTACACAAACAAATTGTTGACGGTTTTTCTATTATTTGACCTAGTGACCTAGTTTTTGACCTCAGATGACCCAAATACAATCCCAACCTAGATTTCATCAAGATAAACATTCTGACCAAATTTCATAAAGATTGGATGAAAACTGCGACCTCTATTTTCTACACAAGGTTTTTCTATTATTTGACCTATTTTTTGACCTAGTGACCTAGTTTTTGACCCCAGATGACCAAAATACAATCCCAACCCAGATTTTATCAAGATAAACATTCTGACCAAATTTCATAAAGATTGGATGAAAACTGTGACCTCTACTGTCTACACAAGGTTTTTCTACTATTTGACCTAGTGACCTAGTTTTTGACCCCAGATGACCCAAATACAATCCCAACCCAGATTTCATCAAGATAATTATTCTGACCAAATTTCATAAAGATTGGATGAAAACTGTGACCTCTACTGTCTACACAAGGTTTTTCTATTATTTGCCCTAGTTTTTTACCTAGCGACCTAGTTTTTGACCCCAGATGACCCAAATACAATCCCAACCCAGATTTCATCAAGATAAACATTCTGACCAAATTTCATAAAGAATGGATGAAAACTGCGATCTCTATTGTCTACACAAGGTTTTTCTAATATTTGACCTATTATGTGACCTAGTTTTTGACCTAGTGACCTAGTTTTTGACCCCAGATGACCCAAATACAATCTCAACCCAGATTTCATCAAGATGAACATTCTGACCAAATTTCATAAAGATTGGATGAAAACTGTGCCCTCAACTGTCTACACAAACAAATTGTTGACGGACGCACACACGCCGGACATCACACGGTCACATAATCTCACCATGTCACTTTGTGACAGGTGAGCTAAAAAGAAATCATCTGCAAGCATAAAAGAAAAAGAAAATTTGAAAGATTCAGTGGAATGTTGATTTTAATTCATTTTCTATGATCACTAGTGATTTAAAATTGATATTCCACCAAATCCAACAAATATCCTCTATATACTTAACATTATAACAACTCTAAAAACATTGATAAAGATCAAACTCTTGGACACAATTATAAATTTAACAATTTTATTGTTGACCGTAGACAAAATACAGTAATAAAATCATTGTCAATTAATAATCATATTTAAAACAAAAGGTACTCGCAAAATTATAACTCATGCAACATAATATATATATATATATAGGACATCTACCTATAAAGACAAATAACATGGGTCTTCGATTTAATCTCTATGAATGATATTCAAAGTAGAACTTCATACAAATAGACCAATATCTGCCCAAAAATGCATTTTTGAACAAAGCATTCTTCATACCTAATGAAATTTAAAAACAAACACAATTTAATGAGGGACCTTTTTAATGTACACAACTGCTTGAAAAAGTCACAAAATAAGGACATAGCTAAAGAAAAACTACCCTGGATTGGTGAAAACCAAAAGGTCACCAGACTGTCTAAACCAGTCCATTGTAACAGCCTTCTAAACCAGTCCATTGTAACAGCCTTCTAAACTTAACCAGTCCATTGTATAACCCTTCTTAACCAGTCAATTGTAACAGCCTTCTAAACCAGTCCATTGTAACATCCTTCTATGAATCTTGCTAAGCGAGGAGAAAAGCCATTTGGATAAAAAAAAAAGTGCAGCTCCATGAGATACACATGCATGCCAAATATCATGTTGCTATCTTCAATATTGCAAAAGTATTCATAAAATAAGCTTTTTGGGCCACGCATATTTGACCTCTGACCTTGAAGGATGACCTTGACCTTTCACCACTCAAAATGTGCAGCTCCATGAGATACACATGCATGCCAATTATCAAGTTGCTATCTTCAATATTGCAAAAGTATTCATAACATAAGCGATTTGGGCCACATATATTTGACCTCTGACCTTGAAGGATGACCTTGACCTTTCACCACTCAAAATGTGCAGCTCCATGAGATACACATGCATGCCAAATATGAAGTTGCTATCTTCAATATTGCAAAAGAATTCATAAAATGAGCGATTTTGGCCACATATATTTGACCTGTGACCTTGAAGGATGACCTTGACCTTTCACCACTCAAAATGTGCAGCTTCATGAGATACACATGCATGCCAAATATGAAGTTGCTATCTTCAATATAGCAAAAGTTATTGCAAAATGTTAAAGTTGGCGCAAACCAACCAACAGACCAACCAACCAACCAACCAACCAACAGACCAACCAACCAACAGACAGGGCAAAAACAATATGTCCCCCACTACTATAGTGGGGGACATAAAAATTATTAAAGGACATTCTAATTACCCTTGCCCCATCCTTGTTCAGCATTTGTGTGAAGTAAGAGTTTTGTCTGCAAAGCTAGGGGCCCACAACAAATTGTAGGGGCTTTTGACAAGCAAAGCCTGTCTTTAAAATAATCCGATGTAGATATACCTACATGTGGTTGCAAATCTTGACCATAAAAGGGCCTATTCTGTAATAAGATGGAACTGTTTGAAGATAGATATATGTCTCATGAGAAAAGGGGGTTTAATGCATGTGTGCAAAGTGTCGTCCCAGATTAGCCTGTGCAGTCCACACAGGCTAATCAGGGACGACACTTTCCGCCTTATCTACATTTATACTAGGAAGAGACTTTCTTTAAACGAAAAATATCATAAAGCTGAAAGTATAGACCATATTAGCTTATGCGGACTGCACAGGCTAATCTGGGATGACACTTTACGCACATGCTTTAAACCCCCTTTTCAAAGAGCACAGCCCATATATGCCTCATGTTCTCCCTCTTTCTATCTGTATAATTATATTCCACATGCGGGAATTTTAATCGCAGGAAGGATAATTTAAATATTTCAAGGAAATAACTGGTAATAGTTTTGCTAAATTAAACAGAATTGTACGGTGACTTGAAAATGTATCTTCTTAATAAATATATACTAACACATTATCTCTAAAACATAAAAGCGCCTTTTCACCATCTAAGCATGACGAGCGTTCTTGCTTCACCAAATTTAAGTGACATGTTCGCAGTTTGGCAAAATGACAATTTTTGTTCTCAAAGATTGAAAAAATAGTAATTGCATTATAGTAAAAAAAGCAAAATAAAAACTGCATTATGTAAATGTTCAAAATTTTGGCTTGCTTATACATAATTATCAATTGAAATAGGTAAATGATAAAAGCATTTTTAACACTTCTCAATAATAATTTTGAAAATCAATGTATATGTTCATAAAGTTTGAAATATACTGTGTATCTAAGTATGAGATGTTAAGTGGTTGCAAAACAACTTTTCAATCAAGAGGTCTCATGAGGTTCGAATCCTTAAACATTTATTCAACTTTTAAAAATTACATTTTCATTATTCGATAGTGATAACAAAAATCTGTGAACAAGTGCCTTTTTTAAACAAGAGCACCGCATAACGGGTGCCACGCTTGGCTGCAAAAGCTTGTCAGAATTTTTCTTTTTTTGGAGGTCACAGTGACCTTGACCTTTGACCTAGTGACCCAAAAATGGGTGTGGTGTGTATAACTCTTCAAGGTGCATCTACATATGAAGTTTCAAAGCTGTAGGTGGAAGCACTTTGATTTTAGAGCCTATGTTAAAGTTTTATATTAGAGGTCACAGTGACCTTGACCTTTGACCTAGTGACCCAAAAATGGGTGTGGCGTGTAGAACTCATCAAGGTGCATCTACATATAAAGTTTCAAAGTTGTAGGTGGAAGCACTTTGACTTTAGAGCCCATGTTAAAGTTTTATATTAGAGGTCACAGTGACCTTGACCTTTGACCTAGTGACCCAAAAATGGGTGAGGCGTGTAGAACTTATCAAGGTGCATCTACATATGAAGTGTCAAAGTTGTAGGTGGAAGCACTTTGATTTTAGAGCCAATGTTAAGGTTTAAGCACGACGCCTACGGCGGACAGCTGACGGCGGACGACGAGCTGGCTATGACAATACCTCGGGTTTTCTCCGAAAACAGCCGAGCTAAAAATTAAGTAGATGCCAGAGTGAATTCATTCACCCTACTCACTTTATGAAAAAGACATTTACTTTACTCTTCTTAATAATAAATGAATGCAAAACATAGCAATAACAACAGTGACATGGTACATGTTTGTGTATAAGTGAAGTGGAGAATGAATCAATTTTAACAATTGCAATACAATAAATAATAAAAACCCATTTGTAAGTGTTAACTTTAACCAAAAAAAGGCCAATGTCCACTTAAATAATATAATTTTATCTTCAAAATAATGGTGTGGATGCATATTTTATTTCACCACATTTTTTCAGCCAAATATTGGCAAATCTTTGGGATGTATTATACTTTTAATCCTTTACCACTTAGATATGTATTTGGATGCACTTGTAATCCCTTAGAAAGTTACATTTAATAAAAGACCTTTCTTACCAGATTCAAGTTTTAAAGTCTTCATCTCCAATCCTTAGTTACTGATGAGCAGCAAACAGCATAAAAAAACCTGTATAAAGTGCAAGTTACTTGCAGGCTGTTCTGGTTTTATGCTGGTTGCAAAAGCCATTTTCACTTCTTATGGGGGAAAGGGTTAATCATACAGTTTGCCTGAGTGTAACAACAAGGAAAGAATACAAATTCAGCCTGTCAAATGTATTTCACTACCTATATATAATTATATATTTGTTAACCCTTTCAAACTCAAAAGCAAATTGAAAATTGTTGTGTGCAAACAGCATTAAACCAGAACAGCCTATGAGTAACTCGCAGCCTGTTCAGGTTTTATGCTGTTTGCTGCTCATAACAATCATAGAGTATCAGTATCTAAGTGTTGGAAATGAAGCCTTTCAAACTTGAATCTGGTAAGAAAGGTTTTTAATTAAATTTAACTTGGCAAGGAACTACAAATGCGTCAAAATATGTGGTAAAGGGTTGAACAAAAGAGGCGAGAACAAAACTTTTACAAATGGCATGCGAACGTCATTCATTTATTCTTTGGTTCAATACACATGCTTAAAAATTAATTCCTATGTTTACATCCCCTTGGAGGAATAATCAACAATTATCTGCAGTGCAAAATACAAACAATTTGTAATCTATTGAACTAAATGGTCCTTAATGATGTTACATTTAAGCAACCGCATGCGAAAATGGGTCTTAGGCCAGAGAGCTCAAGACCCACCGTCAAAATCACGCAGCCTGATCAGGAAGATCACTGTCAGTATATAACATCATGCAAGGTTTTGTGGCCTCATTATCAGACAGAGTCGCATATGGCACAAGACCCATTTTTGCATGCGGTTGCTTAAATGTAACATCATTAAGGACCAATCCAATTCCAGTAGGTGTCCCCCAGATGACTGGAGCAAAAGAACAGAAACACAGATCGTTCACAATAATGTCCATGCTGGCTGCTGCCGACTCGTAAATAACGCAGCAAGTTTTTCTTATTTCCCACTGCAACACTCAGAAAGCTCCAGTATCCAAGGTAACCTTGAACAATCCATTTTTATACCCCCTTAGACACGAAGTATGTGGCATTAGTTCAATGACAACACAAGTTCAAACATTATGATTCAAGCACGTTTATCATTCAGAAATTAACCATTTTTCCTCAACAAATACACCACTCGTTGTCACATCACCAAAGACGCCCACACAAACCTCGCACTGACAGACACAGACCCACTATGAAACTGACGCTGGACTAGGCGTGTTACTGTCAGATACATTGTTCGAGTCACTATTCCCGTTACTAGCGTTACTACCATTAATACTGTTTCTGGCCTCCAGCCCAGTCGCGAATCGTTTGGTCCACTGCCTAGCTACTCTATCGTGCTCTTGCCGGTTTTGCAGGTACAGCGTTGCTATGGAACCGACCAGGGGGTCCCCGGGGTTACAGTCAGTAAGTAGGCTACATATGGAGAGCAGCACTTTGCTGATGGTCAGAGCTGGCGACCAGTTGTCCTTGAGAATGTCCAGGCAGATGTTGCCCTGGCTGTTGATGTTGCAGTGGTAGATGCGCGTGCGAAATGTCACCTGCAGCAAGAAATTGTGTTCGCGATTAAAGTAGTCATTAAAAGACGTTCCAAATGTTGATGTTTCAGTGACAAATGCGTGTGTGAAATGTCACCTGCAGCAGAAAATTGTGTTCGCAATTAAAGAAGTCATTAAAAGACGTTCCAATGTTGATGTTGGAGTGACAAATGCGGGTGCAAATTGTCACCTGCAGCAGAAAATTGTGTTCATAATTAAACTTTTCATAAACACACGTTCCAATGTTGATGTTGCAGTGATAAATGAGCAGGCGAATTGTAAGCTGCAGCCATTTTATTAAATCTGGATTAAATAAGTCATTTAAAGGGTTTCAGATGAGAAATGTTATCTGTGTAAATAAGTATCTAAATGTGCATGACTTCAAAGAGTAATTAAAAGGCTTCTAATAAGATGTGGAATCTGTGAAAATACTCATGGTAGCATGGTAAAATCCACTTTATGCATCAAGAGCTATTAAAAGGGGTATCACAATTATCACAATAGACTTTATTCAAAGTAAATCTCTTTTATGACATACATATTTCCAAACCAATGATGATACCCCTTTAACCCTTTCCCACTCAGAGGCAAAGTGAACAAGAAATGTGTTTGTCAGAAACACTATGTCCCCTACTGTGCCGCTTTGATTTATTATATTTTTTTATCATTTGGCAGGTTCAGATGATTATCTCCCTTTAAAGCTTATTACTTCCCTTGGATTTGTTTTTTTTTAGGTTTGACTTTGAAGGATGACCTTAACCTTTCAGCACTCAAAATGTGCTGCTCCATGAGATACACCTGCATGCCAAATATGAAGTTGCTATCTTCAATATTGCAAAAGTTATGGCAAAATGTTAAAAGTTTTAACAAACAAACAAACACACAAACCAACAGACAGGGCAAAAACAATATGTCCCCCACTATAGTGGGTGGGGGACATAAAAAGGCTATGTGCAAACAGCATAAAACCAGAACAGTCTGTGAGTAACTCACAGTCTGTTCAGGTTTTATGCTGTTTAGTATCTTAGAGTTGGAAATGAAGCCTTTCAAACTTGAATATATTATGTAAGGACCTTAATTTACCTTACTTGATTTTTTAAAGGACTTCAAATGGCTTAAAGAGTAGTAAACGGTCATGTGAAATTTTTGAAGTTAAAACTGTGAACTGTGATGAAAGAACTCATCAATTCATGCTTTGAAATCTTCAAGACAGTAAGCATCTGTGTTGGTTTCGTGAACAGCATTATTTTGTATTGAATTTTATGCTGGGGTAAATTTCTCACAGAGTTAAACAGAGGTGAGTTAAAAATGCATAAAATAATACCTGTACCTACATTTGTGTAAATACAGGGGTGGGATTTAAAAACAACCTCAGGGGGGGGGGGATGCCCTGCACCCCTAACAGGTTTAAATTAATCTCTTTATTTTAATATAGATTCAGTAAAGTTTACAACTATTTGTAAAATAAGTTTGACATTGAAAGAAAGGATATCGGCTGAAAGGAGATAAAATCACACCCCTGTAAAGAGCATTCTAGCTACAGCGAAAAGTTAAGGGTGTTAAAAACATGACTGTGAATCCCCACACATTATTTCAATAACAATCATTTAATAAACTGTATTACATAAATGTTATTGACTCAATTATCACTTGTAAAAATGTCAAACACATAATGTCAAGTACAGGAAGAAACTTTAAAAGTCATAGTGAGCTATGTTTTAATATTCCACTTTTATTGCATTTTTCGTTTTAAGAAAGGGTCTTCTTTGTCAACAAAACAACAACAGTTAACTCTTTCAGTGCTGGAACCAAATTTTAAAGGCCTTTGCAAACAGTTTGGATCCAGATGAGACGCCACAAAATGTGGCGTCTCATCAGGATCCAAACTGTTTGCTATTCTGATAGTATTCTTTGAAAAAAAATCACAGAAAATGCTAATTTTAGAAATTCAGCAGAGGACATTTTAGCAGACGACAAATTTCCCAGCATGCAAAGGGTTAAGATGGAAAGTGTTGTCCCTGATAAGCCTGTGTGGACTGCAAAGGCTTATGTAGGACGACACTTTACTCACATGCATTAGGCCCTTTTTTCCAAAAGCAATGCCCATTAACAGAACTCATCTAAGGAGGTTTAAAGGGGCACACTGTGGTGAAATGAATGTCTAGAACTCACCTAAGGAGGTTAAGAGGGGTACTCTGGGGTAAAATGAATGTCTAAAACTCACCTAAGGAGGTTTAAAGGGGTACTCTGGGGGTAAAATGAATGTCTAAAACTCACCTAAAGGAGGTTTAAAGGGTATACTGGGGTAAAATGAATGTCTAAAACTAACCTAAGGAGGTTTAATGGAGTTCTCTGAGTTAAAATGAATGTCTAGGACTGACCTTTGGAGGGTACTACTGGGTGAAATGAATTTCTAAGACTTAATTTTTGAGGTTTAAAAGAGTACTTTGGGGTGAAATAAATGCCTAGGACTTACTTTTGGTGGTTTAAAAGAGTACTCTGGGGTGAAATGAATGTCTAGAACTTACTTTTGGAGGTTCAATTTTTTAGGGGTACTACAGGGTGAAATGAATGTTTAAAACTTACCTTTGGATGTTTAAAGGAGAACTATACATGTAGGGTGAAATAAATGTCTAGAACTTACATTTGGTGGAAAGGAATACTACTGGGTGAAATGAATGTCTAAAACTTACCTTTGGAGGTTAAAAGGTGAACTATACATGTAGGGGGAAATAAATGTCTAGAACTTACTTTTGGAGGTAAAAGGGGTATTACAGGGTTAAATGAATGTCTTGAACTTACTCTTGGAGGTTTAAAAGAGTACTCTGGGGTGAAATGAATGCCTAGGACTTACTTTTGGAGATTTAAAGAGGTACTCTGGGGTGAAATGAATGTCTAGAACTTAACTTGGGGGGTTAAAATGAGTAATTTGGGATGAAATGAATGTCTAGGACTTACTTTGGGAGGTTTAAAGGGGTACTCTGGGGTGAAATGAATGTCCAGGAAGAAGACACCGCCCTCGTACACAGTGCCAGGGGGTCCCAGGATGGTGGACACCCACTCAAACAAGTTGTCTCCCTTAGGGCCAGCACTGAAATATAAATGGACAAAGTTACCTCATTGAAAAACAGGGCTTTATGTGTGTACGTAAAGTGTTGTCCCAGATAAGCCAGTGCAATCTGCACAGTACAAATAAGGGAAGACACTTTCATTTTTTTGGTATTTTTCGTTTAAATAATTCTCTTCTTAGCAACAATCAAGTTTTGGGGGTTAAAGTGTTGTCCCTGATAAGACCATGCAGACTGCAAAGGGTTAAAGTGTTGTCCCTGATAAGACCATGCAGACTGCAAAGGGTTAAAGTGCTGTCCCTGATAAGACCATGCAGACTGCAAAGGCTAACCTAGGATGGGCCATACCCACAAGAATTGGGCAACATTGTCACAGAACAAGGCCCACATAGTTCTGGTACATTGTGATCTGTGGAACCAAGGACTTTTGCATGTTGTTTATTGCAGAATTAAACAAGGGTAATAAAACACTAGATTATTCTGAATCAAGGAGTTTCACAAAGTTATCTGTCTGAAATTCAGCAAGCAGTGTAAATGTGGGTAAAATTAAGAAGACCAATTGCACCATGTTCTACTAACGCATTTGTTACTATTGCATACACCTTTGACACTTTAAGGGCAAAGGAAAAAAAGAACAGAGGAGTCATGAAGGATTATCATGGAGGTTGTTTCATTTATCCCAAGCAATTCACGTGATGAGGAAGCGTTTGAGGCTAAGCAATTGATTGAACCATCAAGTTGATTCTCATACAGACTGTTGTTGGAAAATAATTATTGCCAGGAAAAAAAAAGGAGACATAAAAAGGCCTTGGCAAACAGCATAGACCCAGATGAGACGCCGCATAATGCGGCGTCTCATCAGGGCCTGCGCTGTTTGCTTAAAGAAATTTCTGTAAGAAATATTCCAAATATAGAAATCAGTATACAAGACATCCCTTATTTTGGAAATAAATTGATCCAATTTAGAAGTATGGGAGAGTCCACCATCATAAATGGGTTAAACTGTTTTTCAATGGTAACACATTACTGCCATAATATCACAGAGATGTTGGGATGTTACAAACCCAGTAATTCATAGTGTTGTAAAGTATGTTCTGAAGGGAAACAAATGGGCCAAAAATTGTTTGATCTTCGGATCCGCAACTGGTCTTATGACTGGGTGAAGGATAAACCAAGTGTCTGCACAGAGATCATAGCAACAGTTTAGGAGTTACATGTCAAACCATTGTATCTGACATACTGTAGATTCATAGTTTTTTGTTCCCACGAAATTTCGGTGTATTCATAAAACAGACCTGTTTACCCTACCGGTTGCTTCTCAGTAGTATGGAGGGCATCTCTCAGTAGTTTTGGGCTGTTGTCAGTAGTTTTAACCTTTTCAATCATTTTGAGCATTAGAACGCCATGACTGGGTCACATATCAGTTTAACGGTACATAAAGCATTAGATGAATTTACTTGCTAATAATTTAATCTGTTAAGTGATTTTTTTTGCTTTTTTTTGTTTCAGCCTGTGCCATTTGGATTGGGAAAATTAGCGTGATAAACCATGAAATTGGATAAAATAGCGCGATAAACGATGAAATTGGGAAACATTAAGCATTATAAATATGATTATAAGTAAAAATAAATAAAATTGTTTTTAAGTGCATGTTTGACAGCATTTTTATATTATAAAATGCTGCTTTAATGTCTTCTTACAATGAAGACAATATGTAGTCAATATCCATCCACATGCATATTAAACTTGCAATAATCTATAGATTCTTAAATACACCATTTGATCATAAGCTCTTTAAGAGTAGCTATTAATTTCATTCAGTATTTTTTAAATTAGATATCATAAGGGGAAAACATAAACAAATATTGACAAACACCCTTTAGTGTTATTGTTGTGTGAATGATGTATTAAATGGAGTTAAAATAATATATTTTATTTGTTAACCTTTCAATATCTTGCACTTGACAACCTCAGTTCAATGCTATTTCATTAAACTGTACAGCGTAACAAACATAATAAAGCAGAATATGCATATGAATCTAAGTATACAAAGATCCTGACTAACATATAATTCAAATCATGTTTGTCTCTTTCCATAAACAAACGATACTCATTTTATTATAATAAATGCTTTAACTTTGTGAGTAGACTGAACTCCAATTTTCCAACACTCGTTTCCGTGACGCACATTCACTGTGCAGATTTCTGATAAATATTTGTTGTTGTTTATTTATCTCAAATGTAGTATTTTGCGTTAATTGACACACGCATTACATTATTCCCTAACGACTATATGATACCGTTGTTAATTTGAATGGTATTTACAGGGGTGTCAATTGTCCCAAATTTGAAATCCGGAAAATTAAGCCGAGAGTCTGAGGCCGTAGGATAAAGGGAAGAGAGGGCCCCCCCGCCCCCCCCCCCCCCCCCCCCCCCCGAGCCCTAGCTTATTGTTCTTTTTTATAGTCTTTCTAGGTGCAATTTCTGGTGAGTACAATGAGAAATATTATAAACCAAACCATCCGTAACACCGCATGTGTATTTGTCTTTCTAAACAAATGATATTAAGAACTTCAAAATTAAATTAAAATCGACAAACCATACCGTATCCGAAAACGACTGTCCGAAAACATGTCCCGATACATCATTTGCAAATGAAATAAATATGCATATCGTTTGACTGCATAAAATGTAAACCAGTAACCAGTAACCTAGCAAATACGCAGTCAATATATAATTTGATTAACATATTGTTTTAAAATATGATATTGCAGTGCTTTACTTTGAAAGTTACTGCTCATGTCAGTGCCAGCCGCTTACCAATAAAAAATCAATAAATAAAATCGGTACCAAGCGCAAATGTCCGGAATGCCGACGATGCTATAACAATATTCGTTTTGAAATGATCCCGCACTAAAAGAATTTTGTCCCTACCCCCACCCCCTTAAACAAACTCATCGGATTTACACTCACCTCAAAATCAACCCTGGACGGCTCAAATCCGGATTTCCGGAATAATCCGGAAAATTGACACCCCTGATTTATTATGTTTGCCGTAAATTGCAATTTCTCTTCTGATTGCCGCCATCTTGGACGTGTGTAAAACAGGCGTGCTCAATCCCGATACATCAACTATCGTCGGTATTTTCCGCAATAGAGAGAGAAAGATGTGTTTACTGGATAGCAACAAAAAAATTGTATATATTCGGCTAAATTTGCAAACCAATATGTTAGTCCGTTGTCGTTCGGTGACGACCTGACAAGCTCGATCAGCACTCGTTCCCTGGGAGGCTTGAATTTTAACGTTTCTTACTACGCAAGCGCCAAAATGATTATGATTGATAAATTACCCGCAAAGACCAAATAAGCGAAAGTACGATTAAAAAATGAAATTTGACCATATTGATGGATGGATCCGTTGTTTTTCAGTACACATCCGTAGTGCGTAGTTTAGCCAAATAATCCGTAGTAACTACGGCGAATCTGTAGAAGTAAACAGGTCTGATAAAATCTGGCATTTTTGTTGGATCTTAAATTCGTGTATTTGAATGCTTGTTAGAAACTTACATAACATATCTATTAGCCCTTTACTGCTTAGATACGTATTTTGACGCATTTGTAGTCCCATAGAAAGTTAAATTTCATTTAAGACCTTTCTTACTATTTTCAAGTTAAAAAGCTTCATTTCCAACACTTAGATACTGATAAGCAGCAAACAGCATAAAACCTGAACAGACTGCGAGTTACTCACAGGTTGTTCTGGTTTTATGCTGGTTGCAGCTTAGAGTATAAATCTCAATACTTTCACATGTTTAAAAGTAAATTTAAACAAGGCTATTGTCAAGCAACATGGTCCCCTACCGGCTCCACTATTGTCAGAAATTCCACCATTTTCAGAATTATTATTTTTTGGTTGCCATAGCAACCAGAATTTTTGACGTAGGAACAAAATGAAATGACGAAGGAAAACCACCATTTTCAGCAGTATTTATAGTCTACTTGTTGCCATAGCAACCAGAATTTTTGATGTAGGAACAAAATGAAATGACGTGCATTATTTCCATATTGCCATCTATCCATGTTTCAAGTTTCATGAAAAAATATGAAGAACTTTTAAAGTTATCGCAGGATCCAGAAAAGTGTGACAGACAGACAGACTCACAGAGCCCAAACCATAGGTCCCCTCCGGTGAAACCGGTAGGGGACAATTAACTCTTTTTTTACAAATGCCAGGATGAGAAACAACAATACTTTCATGATATAAAATTGAATAGTGAACATAATGCAATTTGGTAGTAATTGCTAAATACATGTATGAGAACATAGCCTTTAAGTATAAACACTGTGGCAGTGACAATGTGCCAAATATAAAAGGGCAAACTCAAACTGTATTGATGTCCAATGATGAGTGTATAACTGTTTTATCTGCTATGTCTTTTTATTGGGGATAAAATTGTTTTATACTCAACACTTGTTGCAAACAGTGTTGCTGCATCCTTATACATTTCAAATTAGCCCATACATAATGATAATTTTCTTTACGATTTACTACATAAAGAAGATGAAATAAAATTACCAATTAATGTAACCATAGTCAGCATAAAGAGGTTTGCCAGTTTTCTATTTCACAGTTTTGGTTTAAAAATGAATCTTCAATTTATTAAGGTTCATGTAAAGTGTAAAAAGGCGTATTCTTCACATAGAAATACTTCAATAAATATTATGGCAATAAATTCAATTTATAAGTCAATAGCCTCGTAAACACTTGTAGAACATATAAGAAAATGCTAATAAAAAAAAATATGATGCAAAATGTTGCTTTTGAAGAAATATACAGCGCATGCATGAAATTATCAAAATAACAAACGGAGTTAAATTGAACAAATTCCTTTGGTCAAAATATTGTATACACTTAATGTTAGGTACTACAAATGAAAAGTCCACACAACACACACCAACAATCCTAAAATAAGGAAAAGAAAAACATAAAAAAAATGTCAAAAGTTAACAATAATTGGGAACTACTTTAAGTATGGTGGACTTACCAGTGAACCTTCATTTTCAAAATTACTTATTTACTCGCAATACAGTACTCATTATAGTCACAAAATGACACAATTACAAAAAATAAACTATATTACCAAAAGGGAAAACACTTTGATTGTTCATTTGAAATATATAGGACTCGGAAAGACGACTAATTGGCTACCTTAAAACAAATTACAACATGTTTATGTCACATCTCGAACTCCATACACGTTAGTTAAACATGTGGGGCATAAAACATCCGGTTTCAAGGAAGTCGACATAACAATATTTCAATTAACGATCTAGGCATAATATTTGTGGGATCGGAAAAATGAATTATACAAATGTTGGGCACACGCACATATTAAACCAACACTTACATTTCTATAAAAACCTTGTCATCGATGAAAAAGTGCATTTGTTATTGTCTTGTCATGTTTACTTGTTCAGGAAGCCATTATTTGCCGGAAGTATATTCGAAAAATATTTCGTTTCAAAATCGATCATTGATAAATTACTCACGATCCGTTTGTTCTAAAATTTGTATAATTTGTTTATGAGGTAATTTCAAGTTATGTCATAAAGTAAATATTTAATATAAGCAATATTTAACAAATTCGCAAATACGAATCAATACACATTTCTGACCAAGATGGACGACCGATGAAATTAAATCGGGAGGAGAGTCAATTATATCAAGATTCTTTTCAAATAGTGCGTTTCAAGTAAGTGTCATTGTTATGGAGATATTATGAAAATGATATATTTTCATTAATTTTATTTTATAAGATCATAACTCTTATTGATCGCATGCTATGCGCGCAGAAAGTTAGTATTTTTCCAAAATCTATAAATAGCGACTCATGGCATTGACATGTTCATTTTGAAATACGCATAGTGTCTTTGTGGGGCTGTATTGACGCAATTCAATGCTCGGAGTACCTTACATATAACTTGCATATACTGTTGGTATTTTTATTTGGTGCATTTGTGTTTTTTTAATGAAATTGAGAATTTGCCATACCTTGCAATATTTTTGATAATAATTACATTATTACTACCATTTGTGAGTGTTTTTTTTTTTTATTGTGTACATATATATGGAATAAAAATGTGATTATTGCAACCATATGTAAATTTCATTAACTTATTTTGGGTATAACTGATCATTTTTATATTTTAAAATTTCATCTATATGGGGTCATTTTGGGACTTTACATGAACCTTAATTCAGTCATACCTTCAAATTTAATTAGACTAAAACAAACATGAGATAGGTCATAACCTGCGTAAGACACGTGTGTCAAAAAATGCTTCCATTTGTAACCAAAAATTCCAAACATGATAAAAAGTCTGTTTTTGTTTTTTTACATAACATTCCCTATCTCCACAGCAGGTAGTCAGAACACAAGCAGTCTGGCAGAATATTCCTGCAAAAACCAGACCCACTTGCAGAAACCTCCAAGCCAGAACACATTGATGCAGCCCATATTGATAATGGTATCACACAGTCAGACATGTCACAGTTCAGTCAGGTTATTGGCTGGATTACCCATCCTTGATCCTTGCTTTACGTACAATATTGATTAATGAGCCTCGCACTGAGAAAACTGGGTTTATCCCATTACCACTTAGAAATGTATTTTACCACTTAGAAACTTATTTTACCACTTAGAAACATATTTAAACCATTTGTTGTCCCTTAGAAAGTTAATTTTAATTAAACACCTCTCTTACTAAATTCAAGTTTAAAGTCTTCATTTTTACGCCTTATATACTAATGAGCAGCAAACAGCATAAAACCTGATCAGACTGCGAGATACTCGCAGGATGTTCTGGTTTTATGCTGGTTGCAAAAGCCATTTTCACTTCCCTTCTTATGTAAAGTGTTGTCCTACGGTAGCCTGTGCAGTTTGCAGAGGCTTCTCAGGGACATGTCCCGCCTAAACTGGATTTCCTCTAAGAACAGACTTCTTTTTAATGAAATATTCCATACAAGCTGAAATTGTGGTTGCTGATAAGCCTACGCAGACTGCACAGCCAAATCTGGGACGACACTTAAAGCACATGCATTAAATCCCATTTTCTCAGAGCAGGGCTCAAGTATTCTATTCCTTTCTTCCCGACTTTCAGGGCAACCTTTGCATTTTTCCCATTCTTTTGCTAGTGTTGAATATTGAATGTGTTTAATGGAAAATCTGCAACCTTTACTGTAGGCAATTAGGGTCTTTTTTACAGCATGTCAATACCAGCTTATAAGTTGCCACAAATGTAAAGTTGACACTAAAATACAGTGATAGAAACATGTAGGGTTTGTTTGCTGTTTTCGGATTTTTGCGATTCTTAAAAGTGTTGCAGTCTATTTACACCTGGTTAACCCATTTATGCCTAGCATCTAGAAAAAAGGCCTTAGCAAACAGCTTAGACCCAGATGATACGCCACATGATGCGGCTTCACATCAGGGTCTGCGCTGTTTGCTTAAAAGAATTTCTGTAAGAAATATTCTAAATATAGAAATAAATATACTAGACATCCCTCATTTTGGAAATAAATTGATCCAAGTTAGAAGGATGGGAGAGTCCACTTAAGGCATAAATGGGTTAAAAAGTGTTGCAGTCTATTCACACGTCCTGGTTAATTAACATACATTAACATTAACATCAGAGTAAGCTATGCCAATCCAAGGGATCTAAGCATTTTCTCACTATAACATGCACACACTTATGCCATTATTTGACAACTGCCCTATTATTATCAGAGATAGGAGGTGGAAAGGCCATAGAAATGATTTCATTACCATTCCCACCACACTTATGTGGCTGGAATACACAGTCCAGCCCTCTACGGACTGAGCTTGCCCATCCGGAAGTAGCGAGCGGTGATGCAGAATTTTGAGTACTATGTAACCAATATTATCCGTAGGACAATAATTTTCAAGAATTTGTGTAGGCCCCGCGAAATCAAATGTCAAATGAAAGTTTAAGTCCCAAGTCTAACAACGCATATTATAAACACATAAAAAACACAAATCAGGATCAAACAAAAATGCCAAATTTTATGAATACGCCAAATTTCATGTTGATGAAAATCAACGAGTCCACAAGTTGAGATGGGGCATGATTCAGTCACTTGATGTATATCTGTTACTGATTGCAAACATAAACTTAACACTTTCAAGGCAATAATAAGACAATAACAAAACAATCATCTTTATTCATGAATAAATTTTAACCCATTACCAGTTAGATAGGTATTATGACGCATTTGTAGTCCTTAAGAAAGTTAATTTTAATTAAAGAACTTTCTTACTGTATTGAAGTTTATAAGGCTTCATTTCCAACCATTATACATACTGATGAGCAGCAGTCAGCATAAAACCTAAACAGACTGCGAGTGATTTTATGCTAGTTGCACATAGCCATTTTCACTTCACTTCTGAGTTTAAAAGGGTTAACATTATTATGATGAATATAAGCCTAACAAAGGCTGATCAGTGACGCACAGGCTGATCAGTGACGCACAGGCTGATCAGTGACTCACAGGCTGATCAGTGACGCACAGGCTGATCAATGACAACACTTTCCTCTTTTACGGTATTTTTGGTTGATAGGAAGTCAATTCTTAGTGAAATTCAGTTCAGGCGCCTGATTGGCTTTTGAGGATTGCACAGGCAAATCTAGGACCATACTTAAACTCTTTCAGTGCTGCAACCGAATTTTGAAGGCCTTTGCAAACAGTTTGGATCCAGATGAGACGCCACAGAACGTGGCGTCTCATCAGGATCCAAACTGTTTGCTATTCTGATAGTATTCTTTGAAAATAATTGAAGAAAATGCTAATTTTAGAAATTCAGCAGATGACATTTTGGCAGACGACAAATTTCCCAGCATGCAAAGGGTTATACACATGCATTAAGCCCTGTTTTCCCAGAGCATGGCTCAATTATATTCTTTAAACTAAAATCAAGTAAAAGATGTAACGCACTTCAACTCTAAAATACAGTTTTGGTATCGTTTAATGGTGAAACACATGCACAAACGCAAACGTAAAACCAAGCGCAAAAAAATGCACAAAGGAAACAATCCAAGGGCATAATAAATGCTAATAGAGTATCTCGTTAGTTTTGGAAAGCTCCATTAATCAGCATCAGATGAAATATCAACCCAAAAAAACATTTGTAATAATGATAATGACAGAATTTTTTTTATACTCCATTATCATACCCCAGTTTTCATCTTTCTTTCATTGCACTGTGTTGAAAGAGTGATTCTATATTGTTTTGCAATTGTTCACTTGCCAGGCAATTGTTTGGCTTGGCTAACTATTTCTAAAGTTTAATGTAGAAGGTAATGTAGAACAAGAGATGTGTTTGTCAGAAACACAATGCCCCCTAATGCGCCTCTTTGAATTTGTGTTTTTTACCTTGACCTTTCACCACTCCATAAGATACACAAGCATGCCATGAATATCAAGTTGCTATGTTCAATATTAAAAAAGTTATGACCAAACTCAAACGAAGGTTAAAGTTTTAGGAAAGAAAAAAACAATGATATTTGACCTTTGACCTTGAAGAATGACCTTGACCTTTATTTTTCACCACTCAAAATGTGCAGCTCCATGAGATACACATGCATGCCAAAAATGAAGTTGCTATCTTCAATATTGCAAAAGTTATAAAAGTTTAAACAAGGTTAAAGTTTTGTGACACACACATACAATGACTGACTGACACAATGACAGAGGGGGGGCATAAAAATGTGGTTCATTTAATTTTTTCGCTACCTCACCCCTAATGGTATAATTATTAATAGCCTTTCAAATCCCCACATACACTCCACACTAAAGAGTGATTTCTGAACAGTAGTATCTAGGCCTACAATCCATTAGTGTAATTAGCACTGACAGATGATCCCCACTCAACAGTACAAAATCTGTCTATTAAAATGAAAAAAATTTGTTCAAACACATCCTTGGTGGTGACAGCTTTAATACATCCTTGGTGTTGTAACTTCCAAACAAAGAACAAAGCTTTTAAATAAACAAGTGCAAAGCCTAAAAATTGGCTTTACCCTTCACCACTTAGACATGTACTTTGATCTTTCTTACAAGATTCTAGTTTTAAAGGCTTCATTTTCAACCCTAAGATACAGGTGAGCGGCAAACAGCATAAAACCTAAACATGTTACTCGCAGGCTGTTCTGGTTTTATGCTGTTTGCACATAGCCATTTTCATGTCGCTTCTGAGTGGGAAAGGGTTAAAACACCTTAGTGAGTGACCAAGATTGGGTATCCAAGACGACAGCACAAATCTGGCCCTCAACAGTCCACCACTGCCAGACCGTCTTACAAAAGATTTTGGTTCCTCAAGCCCATTTGTAGCCTGTGGCCCAAGGCCCATATTGAAACCCACCAAGCAATTTTCTTTAATTGTGTGTGTCTATGGCTATTTCATGTCTTCAAACATCATCTATAGTACACCAAAATTAAACATCATCAATTTATGGTGTTCAATAAATAATAGCATTTCACAAAGGAAAGAACATCCCATAGGTTGGCAAAGTGGCAAGCTAAAATATAATCCAGAACAGTGAGAATACCTAAACTTCGATAGCAATTCTAACATTCATCTCCTCGTAATACCTACCATAGCAAGAATACTGTGTATGATGATGTATGGAACCAATGTATGTTAAAATAAGCCATGCTTTTTTATGGACCTTTCCCGCTTCGCAAGCAATTCTTTGTTCTCTATAATTATTATTATTTCATTTTTTCTGAGATTGTCAGGAACAATACTTTCCACCTAAACTGTATTTTTGCTAAGAAGACACTTCCTTTCAACACAAAATACCATAAAAGGGCACAGTGTCATCCCTGATCAGCTTGTGAAGACTGCACAGGCTCATCTGGGACAAAAGGGCACAGTGTCATCCCTGATCAGCTTGTGAAGACTGCACAGGCTAATCTGGGACAAAAGGGCACAGTGTCATCCCTGATCAGCTTGTGAAGACTGCACAGGCTAATCTGGGACAAAAGGGCACAGTGTCATCCCTGATCAGCTTGTGAAGACTGCACAGGCTAATCTGGGACAAAAGGGCACAGTGTCATCCCTGATCAGCTTGTGAAGACTGCACAGGCTAATCTGGGACAAAAGGGCACAGTGTCATCCCTGATCAGCTTGTGAAGACTGCACAGGCTCATCTGGGACAAAAGGGCACAGTGTCATCCCTGATCAGCTTGTGAAGACTGCACAGGCTAATCTGGGACAAAAGGGCACAGTGTCATCCCTGATCAGCTTGTGAAGACTGCACAGGCTAATCTGGGACACCATTTTACTCACATGCAATAAGCCCTGTTTTCCTGTTTTCACAGAGAGAGGCTAGATTGTATATAACCCAAGCTAGAAAACTTCAATATTGATTAGCTTTCAGCAGTCGCAGTCGCAATCTCGGCCCTGAGGCCATATAAGACATCCCTTTATGTCAACCCAGATAGTGTCATTTATTGCGAGATCCCACCTTCAGATATTAAAGAAAAATAATTTAACTCTTCTTTTTTAAATCAACAGATAAATCTTTAACATAAAATTATCCAGCATTTAATTATTAAACATGTTTTCAAGTACGGTATTTGATTTGGAAACATGTTTTCCAGCTTCTATTTATGGGACACAATTCTCAGCCTTTGATTCTGGCACAGTTTTCAAGCTTTTAATTCTTGAACAGACTTTCCAGCATTTTATTCTTACACAAGTGTTCGAAAACTTGATTATGTCGCATGTTTCCCAGCATTTGATTATGGACATGTTTTCAAGCATTTGAATATGGGACATGTTTCCCAGCATTTGATTATGGGACATGTTTTCAAGCATTTGAATATGGGACATGTTTCCCAGCATTTGATTATGGGGCATGTTTCCCAGCATTTGATTATGGGACAAGTTTTCAAGCATTTGAATATGGGACATGTTTCCCAGCATTTGATTATGGGACATGTTTTCAAGCATTTGGATATGGGACATGTTTTCAAGCATGATTATGGGACATGTTTTCCAGCATTTGTTTATGGGACATGTTTCCCAGCATTTGATTATGGGACATGTTTCTCAGAATTTGATTATGGGACATGTTTCCCAGCATTTGATTATGGGATAGGTTTCCCAGCATTTGAATACAGGACATGTTTCCCAGCATTTGATTATGGGACATGTTCCCAGCATTTGATAATGAGACATGTTTCCCAGCCTTTGATTTTATGGGGCATGTTTCCCAGCAACTGATAATGGGACATGTTTCCCAGCATTTGATTATGGGACATGTTTCCCAGCATTTGATTATGGGACATGTTTCCCAGAATTTGATTATGGGACATGTTTCCCGGCATTGGATTATGGGACATGTTTCCCAGAATTTGGTTATGGGGCATATTTCCCAGAATTTGACTATGGGACATGTTTCCCAGAATTTGATTATGGGACATGTTTCCCAGCATTTGATAATGGGACATGTTTCCCAGCATTTGATTATGGGTTATGTTTTCAAGCATTTTATTCCCAGACATGTTTTCCAGCTTTTCAAACATTTTTTCCTAAGATTTGTTTCAAGCTTTTGTTTCCGCATTTTATTATGATAAATTATCATGGTAAATTGTTGATAGTATTCTATTCTAAAACAGGTTTTCTCATATTTGAATCATTGACATGCTTTCCCACAAATGATTCTGGGACAGGTTTTCCAACATTTGATTCTGGGACAGGTTTTTTACAATTTTATCTTGGGACAGGTTTTTAAGCATTTGATTCTAGGGTAGATTTTCCAGCATTTGATTCTAGAACAGGTTTTGAAGCATTTTCTCTGAACAATGCATTACGTGTATTTGGAATAAGACGTCAAACTTGCAATGAATATTATAAATTTATTTTGGTGTTTTTAAAAAAAAAACTGTGCATTTCATGGTATTTATATAAATAAGTAATTTTCTGACAGTATTTTGTCAATACTATTTGAAGATAGGGATTTCAAGAGTGTAGTTAATGTATTTTATCACAGCTGATTCCGTATTTATTAAAAGCTGGTGGCTGAAATTATAACAGTAAAATACTTTAAAATAAAAATGTTTATCACATTTATGTAGGAACAACGGGTATATATTCCATTATCACTAAATTGTATACAGAGGGAGGACTGGCTGAAACAAATGTTCTGTTATCATCAACAATCTGATGATATATGACAAATAAACTTTCACCTTTCTTTTACAAACTCTTCCAATAATCATTTGATCCAATAACAATAAAAACAACAAAAGCGAACAGGTAACAATGAATATGACAAAGCAAATTCTGCCTGCATGTAAAATAAGATAATGGCTTGTTTTATTGGTTAAAATTCCCTGTGGGATTGGACATGGAAGCATGACTAAGAAGAAGATATCATTCTAAACAAAAAATATCCCACAATCAAAACAAGAGCACCGCATAACGGGTGCCACGCTCGGCTGCAGGTGCAGTTTTTAATAAATGAAAGCTTGTCAGAAGTTGTTTGTTTTTTTTGAGGTCACAGTGACCTTGACCTTTGACCTAGTGACCCAAAAATGGGTGTGGCATGTAGAACTCATCAAGGTGCAGCTACATGTGAAGTTTCAAAGTTGTAGGTTAAAGCACTTTGATTAAACAGCCAATGTTCAAAACCTTAACAAAATGTAAAGGTTTTAGCACGTTGCGGACGGCGGATGGCGGATGGCGAGCTGGCTATGACAATACCTCTAGTTTCTCCGAAAACAGCCGAGCTAAAAATCAAGAGGCGTTGTGTATCTCATTAGTAACAATTTTCAGCAGACAACTTTAGATCAATTTTAATGAATTGTAGATACCAATCAAGATATACCGTTTTACATTATTAAACCTTGAAAAAATTGCTCTTTCTGCGCAATTTCTCCTTTTGTCACAAGGATTTTAAATTTCACTAAATCCAAGACGCGAAAAGGTGTCTGCAGGTACCAAAGTGGTATTTAAATGAACATGAATCAAGTTACTTAAGTTAAACAAAAGTCACTACAAACTGTTAAATTCACTGACATATATTAAACCCTAGACAAATATCATCACCTCATCAAAAATAGATTCAGCTTTCAAAACCATAGATATACATCACTGCAACATCATAGATGACTCACCTGCTAATTTGATTAGATTATTCAGTTACTAAATGAGCTTGCACAGGCTCATCAGGGACAACAATTTCCGCCTAAATTTGATTTTTGCCAAAAAGAGACTTTCAGTACCAAAAAAATACCAGAAAAGCGGAAAGTGTCGTCCCTGATTAGCCCGTGCGAACTGCACAGGCTAATCAGGGACGATACTTTACGCACATGCATTAAACCCCCTTTTCACAGGGCGAGGCACAGGCTCATCAGGGACGACATTTTCCGCCTAAACTAGATTTCAGCTAAGAAGAGACTTTCTTTAAAAGAAAGTAATCATAAAAGTGTCACCCCTGATAAGCCTCTGTGAACTGCACAGGCTAATCTGGGACGATACTTTATGCACATGCATTTAAGCCCCTTTTCATATAGCAGGGCTCAAATATTTATGTTACTACTTCAGTACAAGCTGTGTACTGCAGCCAGTCAAGGGAAATGGTCAAAGTAGCTGCTGTAGGCAAATGTCAGCTATTGTAAGATGACCCCTTTTTAGATAGTCGGTCAGTTTATTTTATCATTTAACCCTTTCCCACTCAGAAGAAAATTGAAAATGGAAAAGTGCAATCAGCATAAAACTGGAACAGCCTGCGAGTAACTCGCTGCGAGTAACTCACTTTCAGTTCAGGTTTTAAGCTGTTTGCTGCCTATCTAAGTATCAAAAGATAAGAAATGAAGCCTTCAAAACTTGAATCTAGTAAGAAAGTAATTTAATTAAAATTAACCTTCTAAGAGACTACACATGCGACTAAATACGTATCTACGTGGTCAAATACGTATCTGTGGTCAAATACGTATCAAAGTGGAAAAGAGTTAATTAAAAACAAAAAAATTGCCAAGCAATATATGTCCCCTATCGGCTCCACAATTGTCAGAAATTTCCACCATTGTCAGATTTTTTTAATTATATTTGTTGCCATAGCAACCAGAATTTTTGACGTAGGAACAAAATGAAATGACGTGCATAATGTCCATATTGCCATCTATCCATGTTTCAAGTTTCATGAAAAAATATGAAGAACTTTTCAAGTTATTGCAGGATCCAGAAAAGTGTGACAGACAGACAGACAGACTCAAAGACGCACAGAGCGCAAACCATAAGTCCCCTCCGGTGAAACCGGTAGGGGACAAAAAAAAGACCAAAAGCTAGAAAATCACTCAGCACAATCATTGCATTGAAACAACTCCAAGCTTAGAACAACTTATCTTAAGTAAATTTTGTTTTATAACACAGGTTTGAAACCACATAACATCATTTTTACTTTGACAAGACTAACAGTGCCACAAACTTGAATGGGTTCTCTGATGTCAGGCGCTTGCGTTCAGGTTTATTGTTAATATATTATGTTTGCAATAATGATTTAATCCTTTATCACTGAGATACATATTTTGACTCATGTGTAGTCCCTAAGGAAGTTTAATTGAATCATAGACCTTTTTTATTAGATTCAAGTTTTAAAGGCTTCATTTCCAACCATAAGATACTGATGAGCAGCAAACAGCATAAAACCTGAACAGACTGCGAGATACTCGCAGGCTGTTTGGGTTTAATGCTGTTTGCACATAGCCATTTTTAGTTTGCTTCTGAGTGGGAGAGGGTTAAAACATGTCACATACTTTGATATTAGTTATTTTGAAGATATTCCTGTAACTGTATCAGTTCAGTAACCGCTAAATGCAGGTGACAATACTTACCGCGAAGTAAGGTTGAACCCCATTTCACAGACACACAGTCACTAGGCGACTTGTAGGTTGGTATAAACAGCATTACCTTAACCCTATATTTGCCTTCACCAGCTTTACTGCTGTTCAAGCAATGCATACTGAGTGAAAAGGAGTGAATGCCAAACAAGTGGCCCATTTAAAAGCCTAATGTACTGATGTTACATCACTGCCCCTTAGAGAAAGGAATGGCCCCTAAACCCAATTAAATAGGGAACTTTACATTAAGATGAAATCTTATCAATAGGGAAAAATTAAGGAGCAGTTAATAATAGATTATTATTATTAGCAAAAACATATGTATTGAATATTCCTTATATAAATAGTGGATAATTCTGGAAAATAGTCTCAAAAGTTTTATTTTTTCGATGATAAAATTATGTAGTGTCTAAAAAATCCCCATTCAATTGCTACAAAGTTTGTTAAATGAATGTAAACTATATAGCCTTGCCTATATTTACATGGACAGTTTACCAACAACTCATAATTAACTACCAATAAAAGGTGCATAAGGTAGTTGGGCTTCAATTAGGTGTTATATTCCTGTAATATGTCTGTGTTTCATATAGAGAAATGTCATGGTTAAATAACATGTCAAAGATATTCAACAGTAATAGCAGTATAGATCATACTTGACAGTTTAACAAGTCAACAAAAGAATGTGACTCCAATAATCACTGTCCACATGATCAGAAAGTATCCCCAGTCAAATAATGGTCTCCTCAACAAAGATTTTAACCCTTTACCAGTTAGATACATATCTTCACGCATTTGTAGTCCCTTAGAAAGTTATATTCAATTTAAGACCTTTCTTACTAGATTCAAGTTTTTAACCCTTTGCATGCTGGGAAATTTGTCGTCTGCTAAAATGTCGTCTGCTGAATTTCTAAAATTAGCATTTTCTTCGATTTTTTTCAAAAAATATTATCAGAATAGCAAACAGTTTGGATCCTGATGAGACGCCACGTTCTGTGGCGTCTCATCTGGATCCAAACTGTTTGCAAAGGCCTTCAAAATTCGGTTGCCGCACTGAAAGGGTTATGGGTCATCTCCAAACCTTATATTCAGCATAAAACCGGAACAGACTGCGAGTTACTCACAGGCTGTTCTGGTTTATGCTATTTGCACATAGCCATTTTCACTTTGCTTTGGGTTAAAATTATTTAAGAACATGCAGTTCATTCACTTTGATACAAGTCAGTTGATAATTTAATCAGATACATGTCCCCAATATCATTCATACTGATCTTGTTTTACCATACAATTAAGCAAGTTCCCAACATAACCTGTGTGTTTAATTAACAACTTTTGGGTCAATAATTTCCTTGAGCTATTTGGCTGTATTGAGTCGAAAGAAA
This sequence comes from Dreissena polymorpha, assembly GCF_020536995.1. NCBI lineage: Eukaryota > Metazoa > Mollusca > Bivalvia > Myida > Dreissenidae > Dreissena > Dreissena polymorpha. Next base: position 70,179,938 of record NC_068364.1, read on the forward strand.
GACCTGCATCATTAAATTTTACAGAAAACAAAGTCATGTCTGATATATAAACGGAAATTCACCAGTTTTGTTATACAAGCAATGATAAACATTTAATAACAAAAGTGCTACCCAACTTCACAAGCTTTTTTGGATTCAAAAGTAAAATACCTGCAATTTGGCGGGGGATCAAGCGTTATTTCAGCAAGCTCCTTCTGTATCCTGCAAACAGAAAGAAAACTGTTTAACATCACATTTCGCCCAGAAACTCTACAAAACAAGAGGGCCTGAAAGGCCCAAAGTCGCTCACCTGAGATAACAAGATATTATTGGGATAAATCTTCTGACAAAGTTTCACGAAGATCGGAAAATAAATGTGGCCTCTAGAGTGTTAACAAGGCTTTACTATAGCCATATAAGGAAAAATGACCCCGCCCCCTGGCAGCCATGTTTTTCAACCAACTGGCATCATTTTTTAACTCGTCCAAGATATTATCGGGATGAATCTTCTGACCAAGTTTCATGAAGATCGGACAGTAAATGTGGCCTCTAGAGTGTTAACAAGATTTTACTATAGCCATATAAGGCAAAATGCCCCGCCCCTTGGAAGCTTTATTTTTCAAGCAAACATAATTATTTTCAAACTCATCCCAGATATCATTGAGACCAATCTTCAGACCAAATTTCATGAAGATTGGACAATCAATGTGGCCTCTAGAGTGTTAACAAGGTTTTACTATAGCCATATATAGCCATATCAGGAAAAATGCCCCACCCCTGGTGGCCATGTTTTTAAAGCAACCAAAACCATTTTCGAACTCATCCAAGATATGATTGGGACAAATCTTCTGACCAAGTTTCATGATGATCGGAAAATAAATGTGACCTCTAGAGTGTTAACAAGGTTTTACCAACGCCATATAATGCAAATAGCCCCGCCCCCTTGGTGGCCATGTTTTTCAACCAACCGGCATCATTTTTGAACTCTTCCAAGATATTATTGGGATGAATCTTCTGACCAAGTTTCATGAAGATTGGACTACAGTGGAAACCCTCTAAACCGGATCCTCTCTATACCGGAATCCTCTCTAAACCGGACAAATTGTCCGGTCCCATTTTTTCCCCTATAAAACCATGCGTAAAATATCTCCTCAAGACCGGAATCCCCTCAATTCCGAATACCGGTCATTCTTTTGATGAAAATTGGGTAATACCATACGTAATTGTACCTCTCTAAACCGCTCAGGGCCGGTTTATTGCACCTCAGATCTAGTGTCAAAAAGTTGTGAAAAGCGGATTAAAGACGTGTGAAATTAATACAGATGGTCGAAAAATGTGCAGACTGTAAAAATCGCAAAACAATTTTAAGATACTTGTCATGTAATGTACATAACGCTCAATAAATGTGATAATACTGAGTATAATTACGGATAACAAACATAGGGTTCTTTAGTGTGTTTTATTTTTTATATAGGATCCGTGCTAAATTTTAATCATGTTTATGCTATTAAATTTTGTATTGTTTATTACAATTGCTAATTTAGTGTCATAGACAATGGTGATTTTCAGATATTCATTTAGATTTTCAAATTGGTACTTAAGATAACTAAGACTAAAAATGTCCGAACCTCCTTCTAAGCGATGGCGCGTTGAATTGAAGACAAAATCAAACTGATAAAAGACTCAGAGATGTTGCCAAAACCTATACTCAAGATGCGGTCAAAGAAATATCAGGTAGGAAAGTCGACGATCGGGGATATCGGGCGAAAAAAAGTCGGCGTACATGTTTTTTTAGTATGAAAAGGAACTAAATTAGCCTAACACATGCACGCATGTATAAATTTGTTTGTTTTTCAGGGTGCACTGTTTGATCTATGTTGTGATTAATATTGCTTTCGAATCAACAGATTAAGCGACGTGTTTTGTTTTGTGATGCAATATGAATGAATTTAATATATAAACTATGAACATTTGCTGAAGGTGTTTTTTTCCATATTAGGCTATGTAATTGACCTTCTGAAAGTAAAAAAGTCATTGTCCCCTCTTAACCGGAATCCTCTCTTAACAGGAATTTCCTCTCGGTCCCGGGGCTGTCAGTTTAGAGGGGTTCCACTGTATGTGGACTCTAGAGTGTTAACAAGATGTTACTATAGCCTTATATAGCCATATAAGGAAAAATGCCCCGCCCCTTGGCAGCCATGTTTTTCAAGCAAACATAACAATTTTCGAACTCATCCAAGATATCATTAAGACAAATCAATCTTCTGACCAAATTTAATCAAGATTGGACAATAAATGTTGCCTCTAGAGTGTTAACAAGGTTTTACTAAAGCCATATAAGGAAAAATTCCCAGCCCTCTGGCGGCCATGGTCTTCAACCAACCGGCATCAATTTCGAACTCTTCCAAGATATTATTGTGATGAATCTTCTGACCAAGTTTCATGAAGATTGGACAATAAATGTGGCCTAAATAGTGTTAACAAGATTTTACTATAGTCATATATAGCCATATAAGGAAAAATGCCCCGCCCCTTGGCAGCCATGTTTTTCAAGCAAAGGTTACCATTTCTGAACTCATCCAAGATATCAGTGGGACAAATCTTCTGAGCAAGTTTCATGAAGATCGGAAAATAAATGTGGCCTCTAGAGTGTTAACAAGGTTTTACTATAGCCATATAAGGCAAAATGCCCCGCCCCCTGGCGGCCATGTTTTTCAACCAACCGACATCATTTTCGAACTTGTCCAAGATATTATTGATATGAATCTTCTGACCAAGTTTTATGAAGAATAGACAATAAATGTGGCCTCTAGAGTATTAACAAGATTTTACTATAGCCATATAAAGCCATATAAGGCAAAATGCCCCGCCCCTTGGAAGCCATGTTTATCAAAGGTTACCATTTTTTAAGTCATCGAAGATATCATTGGGAAAAATATTCTTAGCAAGTTTCATAAAAATCGGAAAATAAATGTGGACTCGAGAGTGTTAACAAGGTTTTACTATAGCCATATAAGGAAAAATGCCCCGCCCCCTGGCAGCCATGTTTTTCAACTAACCGGCATCATTTTCGAACTCATCCGAGATATTATTGGGATGAATCTTCTGACCAAGTTTCATCAAGATCAGACAATAAATGTGGCCTCTAGAGTGTTAACAAGGTTTTACTATATCCATATAAGGAAAAATGCCCCGCCCCCTGGCAGCCATGTTTTTCAACCAACCGGCATCATTTTCGAAGTCATCCAACATATTATTGGGATGAATCTTCTGACCAAGTTTCATCAAGATCAGACAATAAATGTGGCCTCTAGAGTGTTAACAAGATTTTACAATAGCCATATAAAGAAAAATTCCCTGCCCCTTGGCAGCCATGTTTTTCAAGCAAACGTAACCATTATCAAACTCAACCGTCATATCCAGAAAGCACATGTTCTGACCAAATTTCATGAAGATTAGACCAAAAATGTGACTTCTAGAGTGTTCACATGTTTTCACTATATACATATAGAGAAAAAAGCCCCGCCCCCTGGCGGCCATGTTTTTTCACCGATCTGGACCATTTTCTAACTTGTTCAAGATATCAATGAAACCAATGTTTCCACCAGGTTTCATGATGATTGGGCAAAAATTGTGACTTCTAGAGTATTCACAAGGTTTCTCTATAGCCATACTAGGAATACTGCCCCGCCCCCTGGCGGCCATGTTTTTCAACGGACCGGAACCATTTTTGAACTCAACCAACATATCATTAAGACAAACATTTTGACAAAGTTACATGAAGATTTGGCATCAAATGTGACTTCTACAGTGGTCACACGGTTTTCCTTTTTTTTTAACTAGTTTTTGACCCAGCATGACCCAGTTTCGAACTCAGTCGAGGTATCAATGAGACAAATGTTCTGACCAAGTTTCATGAAGATCGGACAATAAATGTGGCCTCTAGAGTGTTCACAAGGCAAAATGTTGTCGACGGACGAAGGACAAAAGGCGATCACAAAAGCTCACAATGAGCACGTTGTGCTCAGGTGAGCTAAAAAAATTTGTAGAGAACCTTGAATCATAATTTAACAGTTTTTTAATTTAACAGTTTTACATACCAAATATTAAAGGGACTTGGTCACGAATTTTGGAGCTTTTTAATGTGCATAAGTGCATTTATTGCAAGATTTAAACCATGTAAATGTTGAGGTCAATTAAAATGATAAGAATATAATTTTTTAAGGAAGAAAAGTTTGTTCCCAGCAAGACTCAAACGAGCGTCCTATGGAATAAGAGGCTTAAAATTAAGTAAACCACTTGGCCATCTGGATGGTTTAACACCTTTAACCCTTTGCATGCTGGGAAATTTGTCGTCTGCTAAAATGTTGTCTGCTGAATTTATTAAACTAGCATTTTCTTCTATTTTTTACAAAGAATACTATCAGAATAGCAAACAGTTTGGATCCTGATGAGACGCCACGTTCTGTGGCGTCTCATCTGGACCCAAACTGTTTGCAAAGGCCTTCAAAATTTGGTTCCAGCACTGAAAGAGTTAAGTCAATTATACTTAATATAAATGTTACACGAGTTTCAACATATTTTTACAACAGAAACATTTCAAGTTCTTCAATAATTTTGCGTTTGTTACACTTTATTATTTAATTGAGTGAAAATAATGATAATTGTTGTTTTTCAGTACATTAGTCTCCGTCATAAGCTTCATTTAGCTTCCTGATGTACAGGTATGAAGTTGTTCTACTTTTTGAATCGGTCACAATTCAACATTGTAGCCTTGTGGTTTCAGACAAAAATTCTAAAGTAACAACAATGTTGAAGAAATTTTAAGTTGAAATAAAGAGATTTGTTTATTGAGAGACACAATGACCCTTACCTGCGCCGCTTTGATTTATTAATTGTTTTATATCATTTGGCAGGTACAGATAAAATTAAAAAATTATATTCTTATCATTTTAATCTCCCTTTGAAGCTTATTTTACTTCCCTTGGATTAGTTTTGTTTAACTTTGACCTTGAAGGATGTCCTTGACCTTTCACCACTCAAAATGTGCAGCTCCATGAGATACACATGCATGCCAAATATCAAGTTGCTTTCTGAAGGGACATAAAAGTTATGAGCATTTTTCGAAACCTTAATGCAGAAACCTAAACGCAAAGAGTGACGGAAAGACAGACAGACGGTCTGATCACAATATGCCCTCCTTCAGGGGCATAAAAAGGACATGACTTTTGTTATTTTTTACAAAGAATGAATATAATAAAACTTTTGATTTTTTTACACGGAATGATTACAAATTATAGCACATGCTTAAATTCATACTATTACAAATAATTCAAGCAAGTTTAAGTAGTGATTATTTAAAATCTAAGAAAAAATGTGCATCTTCGGTCAGCAGGATGCACAGACATCCATGGTTTTGCCATAATACCTCTTTCCACTTTGTATAGGGAAGTATAATAAAAGCTAGACATTCTAAAACACGGGACTGATTTTCTATTCAACACTATCAATTTGTCAATAAACATCACCAATGCACAACAATGGCTTTCCACTGATCAGTTCTTTCTATCAGATTGCAATGCTCCACTTATTAGCTGCCTAAAAATGTTATGTCCAGATTAAATGACAAACTTTTGTAATGCTGAGATAAATTTCTTCAGAATAGAGATTGGGCCGGTTTGTATTAAATAAAATCTATGACCAAAACACCAAATTCCAGTTATGACATAAGGATATCAATTATTTTCACACATTTGCCTTACAATCTGTTTATATGACCTGGCCATTAATTTAAATCATCAACATTAATAATGTGTGTAATCTAAGAATAATGTCTTTTCACCTTATATGGTTAAATATAAACTCCAGTTAAAATAATATTCCATCCACAAAAACAAACAGAACGTGGACAAGTTAATTTCAAATTGTTTCATTGTCGGCTTCACATAGATATTGATACATTTTATATTAGATAATATAACACAATATATTGGATTGTTGAAAAATATTTGAACACAGGATTAAACTATATAATTCAGCATTTTTCCTGTTAATAAAGTTGGTACCAGGTACCTTAAAACAGCAGCATTCCCAATATGACCATTTTACCCTATTATAAAAAGAATTCCCAATTTACAATATAATGTGCTGAAAAAATTTTTACAAAGAATTGCATACGCACATGTTAATCCCTTTTGTCGGGACATCCCAGCACAATAGGTCAGAATACCTGCTAAGCGTGCTTTCACAACACCCAACACTAGATCCAGTTTTATGTTGTTTTTTTGTTTAATCAGTTCTGTCTATAGTACATTTGTTAATAATTTATTTTGATAATGACTCATCCAAAAGACCAAACCGATTAAGATACAGCATGTTTGATATTAAATTAATTTATAGAAAATGGTTATTCCAAATCATTTGCGATTTAATGTTTAAATGAACAACAAATTTTTAACCGAAATTAAAAGCTTCCAATGTTCTCTATGCTAAAAAGTTTTTATACAACAAGAGCACCGCATAACGGGTGCCACGCTCTGCTGCGGGTGCAGTTTTTAATAACTGAAAGCTTGTCAGAATAAAATTTTTTAGAGGTCACAGTGACCTTGACCTTTGACCTAGTGACCCAAAAATGGGTGTGGCATGTAGAACTCATCAAGAACTACATGTGAAGTTTCAAAGTTGTAGGTTGAAGCACTTTGATTTAAGAGCCAATGTTCAAAACCTTAACAAAATGTAAAGGTTTGAGCACGACGCTATGACAATACCTCGGGTTTTCTCCGAAAACAGCCGAGCTAAAAATCAACACATGCACGCTTTCCTTGCCATTTTGCCAATGACCTGACAGTTTACATGCCGCATACTTTTCGCCCGCTTTTTATCAGGACAAAGGATCACCACAAAATACATTGATTTGAAACTAGAATTTGATAACAAACATTGCATTAACAATTACAGTCAATCTTGTTTTTAGAGCCCACTTAAGGGAGTAACCAAAAGTGGTCTCTTAATAAAATGGTCTTTAAAAAAAAAAAAGCCATTTGTGATGAATGCGGACCTTTGATTTTAAATCCAGATATCAGATTATCTCCTTTTGACACAGCGATTTCTGCCTTTGTAATCAAATGAATCTAAATATAAATAAAATGAATAAAACAATTTTTTAATTAAAATAAGTTGTATTTGTTCTCTCTAATTCTAAATACAACGTAAATGGTTTGCACGGAGAATGGGTTTTTCCGACTCCAAACTCATTCGCGATTAAATGTATGTGCACTTTTACTCTTCGACACTTCCAATACCCGAATTTTCTCATTTAACGTTAATACTTTCCGTTTTGACATTTTAATTTCTGCATGTAAGCTTATATATATCTGACTCGATTATGGTACATAGGGAAATAAATATAACACCTTGATTTAAAACTAAATAAACACGCCTGATTGGAAATTTGCTAACACAAACTAATTAGCATAATAACAATTACATTTTTTAATGAACAGATTTCGCAACATGTTACCGATTAATAGTTTATTTTTTACACCTCTCTCGAACACTGTGAAAATGTTTGTAGCGTTGGTGCATTGTTTCTGCAATAAAATCGGCGATAAAATTTGTCACTTAACGTCCCAGATAGTAAACTCTTTAACCTGTAGACTGTTGGCAATACCTCACTGTATTATTCGACACCAAATATTGATACGCAGTCAGCATTAACACCGGTCAGAACCGGCGATCGAGACCAAGGAAATGGCCGATGTAAAATCAAAACAAAGACGTAATCTTTCATGTTATCGGCTTAGATAAACAATCAACACTGATTTGTCCCTGAACGGTCAACAAATTTACCACTTATACCTTAAAGCGGTCGCTTAATTCAAGACTCGAGCATCAAAGTACACTAAAATCGGCGGTCGCTGGTCGCGTAAGACAAAAGTCGCTAAATACAATATGAAAATATAGTTAAAACGCTCGGGCGGGATTAACAGTGGTCGCATAAGACAAAAGTCGCTTAATTCAAGTGGTCGCAAGAACAAGATTGACTGTACATTACATTTGGGAAGTGTGTTTTGGATTACACATTCAATTATTATCATTTGAGAATGCAATAAAACATTTACAATTGAGTGTTATTGATTCGATAATATTTTGTTGAAAGGGTTTACATGTCGAAATAAATATTTTGACAATATATAAACATGAAATGCACCGTTCCCACGAGTATTACACAGGTTGCCATCATCAGTCTTCTTAGTTACTGGTCATGATTTGATTTTATCGTGAAAGAGTTCACCGCCAGGACCAGGACCGATAAGTGTAGTAAGTATAACAAAGCCAACAGACTGCCTCATAACCACTGAAATTATCTGTGTTATTCACTCATAGCCGATTCAGCCAAACAAATTTACTGGTAATGATTATCACTCGCCCATTTATACAATTCTGAAATGAGAATCATGTATCAAATATTGAGGCCAGGATGTTTCTGACATTGTAGCTCAGTGGGTCTTTTTCATTCAAAATCGGGTCCGGTAACCGGACTCATTTCCAATGGAAAAAAGTACGTATTTTTTCCAAATGGGAGCTAAAAATTCCCAATGGAAAGTTTCCAAATTTTTTTTTTTTGTAGATCTTAATATTGTGTTTATCTCCCATCCATATAATATATAACCTATTAAAGTAAGTATAATACTGGCACACTTGTATCCTCAATTTTGAAGCATTTGTTAGCAAAACAACAACAACACTAATTTCCCAATTTTAGTCACAAGGCGGCAAATTTTCCCAAAGGGACCTGGCCCCATTCCCAAAATGGTGAGAAAAAAAACACTGTAGCTGAGGCCCGTACCATGCCACAAAATACAGAAAATACTTAAAAGTCAGTAGAAATGGAGATTAAACCTAAAGTAGAAGCTCAGGTGTCTGACACCAAAATTCAAGCTGAAATTATACCTCAAGTTGTTGAAGAAATAGATAAAGAGTTTGTAGAAGTCGAATTTAATACTTGTCAGATTATAACACTCTTTCATCAACTGCTGAGTGTTCAATATAATTTAAATAGAAACAATCTTTCACAGAAAATCACTCACTTTTATAAAGTATTCAGTAATTAATACATTTCCCAATGGGACCAGTACCATGAAGTGGTGAGGCAAAACGCTGTACTTGCATAATTGCATTCAAATAATGATAAACCCAAAACTTCTTATTATTGACTACATGTATAAATATAATGATAGTACAACTAGTAGTGCAGTGGTCTCAATCATCTTTTTGAAGGTGTGCTAACCTTTCTGAAATCATTTAACATGTAGTTATCTGATTCAGAACAGCCCTGACACCAAACCCAGCCACTTGCAAGGTTTAAGCTATCAGGCGAGTTGTAAACCCTCCAAAAACTCTGCGTTTAAATAGCTCAGCCATAAGCTATATGGTGAATAAGGCAGTGAATTTGTTTAAGCAATTATTACATTATCAACAGCAAAATACCACAAAAGTGAGTTACAACATTAAAGAAAATAAAAAACATGAATGATATTTGTTGATAATTTTCTGATTAATTAAAGAACAAACAAACAGGGGCTTGTTCAAGCTTATATGCAAATGAGGTAATCATACCGTAGATTCTCTTGCACTGCATTCATTGATCAGCACAGACCAGTCTAGCAAAGGGAAAAAATCTGCACAGATGTTCAACAGAAATTTTGCAAAGTTCATGAAAAAAGAAACTCAAAAGTGTGCAAGAGGGAAATAAATGTTTTTTCTCTACCTTTTCAGTGAAGTGCTCATCAATTTGTTGTTTGCATTTGACTTGGTAGTTTTAGGAGCTGGGCCACTAGACGATGTGCTCTGACCCTCTTCGCTTCCATTGGCTTGAGCGCGAGACCTTTTCTTGCCACGACCAGAACTTCCAGATGACATTCTAAATTGCTGAGCAGATTTCTTAAGAGACTCAATCACCTTCAGGAAAATAATGAAAAAAATCATTTCTTTAAAATAAATTCTGTTTAGTATTTGATGTATTTTATCCAGTTCACATCATAATAATTGTATTCTACGCATTAAAATGATACTTTGCTTCATGTGTTCTTATATATAGTCATCTAAAAAATGTCAAACTTTCTAATTAAATCTAAATATTGTATTAAGACTTACAGATCATGCTATGCTTCTAACACAAACTAACTGCTTTTCTGGAGTGTCAAGAGAAATTATAACAAAGACACCGATAGGAAACGAGTTAATTTCTTTAAACACAGACACAATTATCCACTGACACCAAGCTGCATTATTAAAGAATGTCTAAATTATTTAAATATCTAGAATTTGAATCCCTCTGATGAAAATAAACACGATAATCTCACCTTTAAATATTAGTAAAATCCGACTGTGTTCGACAAACGTGCATTTATTTCCAAGGCTATTCCTTTTGAACCCCACGTATAAATCATACGAAAGGAAATTAAATACAGGAAACCTCATGTATTATTTGGATAAACCAACAGTTACATGATCATGAATAATAATATTAAACATATGATAAATATCATTCTGATTAAATTTTCACAGTTATTAAAAAATCGCGAAGGCGATCAAAACGCACAACACGAAATAGGGAGGAAAACGTACCAGCTCTTATAAGATCATTAGACGATTCCATGTATTAAGTGGGGTACATCAAGTTGTTCACGCTTGAACAAGCATGATTATATGCGTTCCTTTATTAAATGAATGATGACAACTAACCCAGTACTCCAATAGTGGGATCAGCAGATTAATACGATAACGATTATTACAGTAATTGTTATAGCGATCGTTGATAAATAACCAACCAACGCATCCTTATAAATTGAGACCGTCCCCGACGGTATCGACAAGTGCATGAAAAATCATAGTTTACGTTATATTCATATGTGACAAATGACCGCTTATGCCAACATCTGCGGGACACTGTCATTTCTTATTCGTCGATCACTGCTCTATTGAATTGTATTTTAAATTTGACAAGTATGAATGAAGTCAATATATCTAAGTTGGATAGAACTTTAATTAAAATCATGGTTGCAGTGGTGGTATGATTGATTATTTAAAATCTTACGATACGTGAACGATAACGTATGTTAACTGGAAGCGTTAATAATAATATCAAGTAATTTACAGAACTATCCTCGCACAGAAAGTATGTATGATATATTTAGATGGACACAATGTACACAATGTTGAATCAATTATATAGAACAACCGAAAACAAGCATTGACAACAAACAAAGACTGAGATAATTAATACGATAATTGATAATGTACCCCGCAAAGTACAGTACACATATAGCTGTATTTGGACCTTGCTGACTTCGAATTTGTCAGTGTTTCAGAAGTATCGCAATGGTTCACGTATAAGCTAAGACAAACCAGAGACGTAGATAACGTTATCTACGTCTCCGAAGAAACATAACAGATATTAAGGATATGATAATATAATATATTTATGTTGTTGTGGTGGACAAACTCCGGTCAGCTATAGGAAGGTCTAGTTTCATCCATCTTTATTTTAGTGCCTACACACCCAATTGCCCAGTCTGGGGTATTGTTTACATTGAGCTATTGTTGTCTGCCAGCCTGAGATAGACCCCATTTCAGCCGATATTGCAACAGTTCACCTAACCGTTACTTAGCCATCTATGAGTGAAGTCCGCAAAGGCATATCAGGGCAGCGCTGTCCGGCTAGACGAGATTTACGTGTAGGAGAGACTACCTTTAAACGAAAAATTCCTGAAAATCGGAATCTGTCGTCCGTGATATATGTGTGCGGACTATAGTTGCTAATATGAGAAGACAATTTGCATGCTTAACCCTTTGCATGCTGGGAAATTTGTCGCCTGCTAAAATGTCGTCTGCTGAATTTCTAAAATTAGCATTTTCTTCGATTTTTTTCAAAGAATACTATCAGAATAGCAAACAGTTTGGATCCTGATGAGACGCCACGTTTTGTGGCATCTCATCTGGATCCAAACTGTTTGCAAAGGCCTTTAAAATTCGGTTACCGCACTGAAAGGGATAAAGCCCCGTTTTTCCCAGAACGAGGCACATATAATCTCTTATCATTATCTCAAAATGCATTTCTGTTCTCTGGATGGATGCTGAGTTTCAAATACCCCCCAGATTTTGAGGTTATGGGTGGGGGTCAAAATAATAACGATTGATAGTATGCCGGTAAAGGCTTTGTTTATGCCCTCTTTATTAGCTTTCCCCCCTGCCCCCCCCCCCCCACACTCCATATATGAAGAGGAAACAATGCATTTAACCATTGAGTAGCGGATCCGTGGTCTAGTGGTAACACACTGGCTTCACAATCCAGAGATCGCTGGGTCGATCCCCCGCTGCACCTAACCTACTAACTCGTCTTTCGCATGAGACATTAAACCGAGGTGCAGTGTACTAGGTGCTATACACCGGGCACTAAAAGGTGCACTCGATAAAAAAAGTCTTAAAGATAAGATATTTAATGGGGATAAATGCATCGGAGAAAAATAAATATACTATTTAAATTGGGGATCAATACCCTAATTGGATACAAAGATCAGATATTTAATGGAAGTCAATACTTTGAGTGAAAATATAAAAGATAAGAATTTAATTGGGGATAAATACACTGAGGGAAAATATAGATAAGATAATAAATGGAGAATCATTACAATGAGAGATAATAAAGATGAGATATCTAAAGGGAATCATTCCACGGTGTGGAAACAAAGATATTTATGGGAACATTTGCTCTATAATATGCATTATATGCATCTTTTAACGATTTAAAAAACTTACAATTATACAGCGTTACAGACGCGAAACTATTGTATAATTTGGGAAGTTTTGTTGTTATCGTTACATTACGAGGATTGCTTATTTTAAATATACAGTACGTATAATAACGGATGGCCGAGTAGTTTGAGCGCTAGTCTTCTACTCCAAGAGTCCGTGGTTCGAGCCAAGGAATGGATTACTGTTTCGTTTCTTTTATTTTTGCTTTATACTGGAACTCCTTAGTGCCGATGTTACCATGCATCAAATTAAAACATTTAATGACACACTTCAAAACATGCGAATTTCTGTTAAAAGGTCCTATAATACCTTAAATACCAAGAGAATTTTGCTCTAAACACGCAAATTTGCTATAAGGCGAAAACTCTGCTAATCCAAAGGGCAGAGTGATGATTCTTCAACTAGGCTCTTTAACTTTCATAAGTTTTCAGCCGCAGATTCGCTCGTGCGAACGTGCGTTAATGATAGAGAACACACACGAAATACAAGTCATAAAATGTTTTACTAGCAAAACTTAAATAATTGGAATTGCCTAAAAAAATATCAAGATAAACCAGAAAAAAACAATAACTAAGATTCATACCCCATGTACCCGGGAATTTTGTAAGCAAGAACAAATTCGACTTCATTGCATGCACTGGAACATTCCGGTTAACAAAGTATACTACCGGTACGTATTATTTTTTCGGCGTAAGCTGTATTAAGCCAGCTTTTCACCTCTCCTGACCTTTGTAAGTGTCCAATAAAATTCAAATAAAATTTCCCGCGGCTAGGTACGAATGAATACACTTCATTTATTCCATTGGCTGATTTGAGTATTCCACCAGAACATTGGAAACATATCCGCGTCTTTGTAACACTGTTTTACTGCATGAAACAATTGTATTTCTAATGAAAAGGCTTAATAGATAGAACAGTTTTACACTCAATTCTCGACATCAATACAGTTTGTGCGTACACCTTTTATTTTCAGAGAATTACCAGCGCAACGCGTTTATATTTAAAGGCTATGTTCTCATATTTAGTACTTACTTCCATATTCTTGTCAACATGTTAACATGTAAAAGTATAAAGAGCAGTGGAAGCGAGGCCTCACTTTAATACATTGCATTTCAACCCGAGTCAATTCGCGGCCAGTGTATGGATGTCAGAGTTTATATACAGGTCATACCGGAGTTCGCGGCCAGTAAAATAATAGTTATATAATAAATACGCTATCCGTGAACTAGGTGACCTGGAATTTTCTTTAGACCAGAAATATGTAGATTCTTAATGGGTTTTCAACAATACAATGATAAATATTATTTTTGATTAATTTAACAATAATTATTCCACCATATTGACCAATGTATTAAGCATGAGCGCGATGATTATCGATACTGTTAATAATCGAATCAAATAGCAATGCCCGACAAACCACTAAAACAGGTTTGTTCGAAGAACGCGCCTATAAATACGGAAACTTCTCGTGTGGCCGGTTGAAAACCGGGCAATGTAATGCGATTCAGCGAAAATAAATCATCCACAAATTAACAAAAACACACACAATCACAACCTATTTGGAAACGTGGGGACCATTAACAGTTGAGTCACAGGGGAGTTTTTGAAAGCAAATCGATGTCATTTGCATGTGTGACAAGCTAATTTCCAACCAATGAATTGCTTTGAACATGTACAAGTTGTTGCATGGACAAACCCATTGGCATTTTGTCGATCTAATGCATGAAGATAATTTTGTATTTTTCCAAACGAGATGGAGCCAATGCCAAAGAGGTGGCGCTAATGATACAAGGTGGCACCAAAGCACATTTTCACCTTCGTTGTCGACCTTACTTTTCAATTTGTGTGTGGTATTCCAGGCTGAATATTCGATCTTTTTTCTTAATTCGATTAAAGTGATATAAATGTATAATCGAACAAGTAAAGTCTATATAATTATGAATAAACGTGGGCTGCAAAGGATTTGGAAGTTTTCTGTCATTGAATATACTATAAAAATGGAAAAGTAACGTGAGTATAATAAAAAAGGTAACGCTTAAAGACCGAGCTATCCTAATTTTTTGGAGATGTATGTGGGGACAAGCGACATATTTTAGACCAATTAAGATTTGTATGCATTTACCTTTAAGTGATTTAAGCATTTGGATTAGAGGACAAATATAATCGTTTCAAGCAGAAGAAACATCTTTTGATTATTTCGTGAAAAATCTTACTGTATAAACACATTTGTTGTAGTAGAAATATTTTGAGAATGTCGAGAATTTTGTTATTGGATTTATTGGAGTATTACATATTTTGGGGTTATATGCTTTATTCAGGTTGCTGACATCTTAATTGAGTCGATTACTTATATATTTACATTTTTTTAGAATGTGTATATGTTCTGAATAGATTTAGATTTACGTATATATCGGTCCGTTGAAAAATAAAAATAAATATGAAAAGGAACATTATCTATCAAATGTAAGCGATGTGATGGTTCATATATCGCGCCACACCCTTGGCATTGGCTCCATTTCTTTTGGAAAAAATACAATCATCTATTAGTTCCGGACGAAGCCAATGTATTTGTGCATACAGCAACTAGTATATGTTGAACACAATCGTTTGATGTCATCAGCGTATTAATCTGGTGGACATGTTTTCGTCACACTTGCGAAAAACATCGATTTACGTTCAGTCTACCATGGCACAACTTATGTCCCCACGTCACGTTTCCAAATGACTTTAAATGATTGCATGTTTCTGTACATTTGTGAATGAAGTAATGTTCGCTGAAACGCACTAAATTGCCAGATTTTTAAAATAATGCGAAATATGTTTAAAATACATTTAAAAGCTATTCAACCATGACGAATTATCCTGAATGTTGAATACTTCAAAATCTTTTTTTTTTTAACCGAAATTTCACCAACACATATTTCTTATATACCGACAACTCTCGCCGATAAATTCTTCGTTCCATGTACGAGTGATGTCCCTTGAATTTACTGATGTACTCGTTCTCTTATTGTCCAATAATGATAAAATACAGTGTAATTACAAAACATTTTTTACGACCGACCTCTCCTTAGGGGGGGGGGGGGGGGGGGGGGGGGCTGGGGGGGGGGGACGGTGATTTATTCATTATTTCATCCTATTGTTCGTTCGTTCGTACGTCCGTCGTTCGTTCGTTCTATTGGTTCGCTCGTTCATTCATTTATTAATTCGCGCGCTTCATGACGTGGCATGAAATACCGGCCTATGTTCAAGAAATATGTGCACGATTTCCGCACGGACATACTAAAATAGATGACTAAAAATCTTTCAGTAATTACTAGTGTCTACTGAATTCGTGTATCTGGGAAGTTTTGAGTTCTTTCCACGCCTGAGGATGCGGTATGCGTGCACCTGGACTGTTTCCAGCACTCCTATCTAAATAATTTATTAGGCTCACGAAAGTTGGGACGAATTTTGAGTCAAAGCTTTTTAGTTGCTATTCATAGATTTTGATGAAGTCTTGAGGGGTGTGGGGGGGGGGGGGTGGAGGAGTAGATGTCTACAAAGTAGAGTCCACAAAGACAACCTACATGTTCCCTGACACGGTGGCTGAATTCGGATCCCTTAGCGGAGAAGCGCAAGATATCAACTGCGAAACTGTAAGCTCAAATAAAACTAAAGCTATGGCCCGTCGTTCCGTTCACATTTCACATTCCTGATAGTGGGTTATTTGTTATGTTTGAGCGAATCGAAAAAGAAGATGACGTTATGGAAGCTGTGATAGCTAGCTATTGGGACACTATATTGTTCGGTAGATATTAAGTTCACCAAATATTAAAATGTTGATTAGATTTGCCGTTCAACGTTTCACGATTTTAATAACTTTGTTGTTTCATATCAGTGCATGCGTGTTGCGCAGTGCACCCCAATAATCGAATTAAAAAATAACATTATCTCCTACAACCAGTGTGATATTCATTATCACATTGTTCTAGAAAATTTATATTTGAATAAAATATTTCCTAGCTTAAATTTTATGTTGTAACATGAAAACGATAGCGATAATTATTTTCATTGAATTTGTGCTGTGGTTAGATACAAATAACTGAAGAATGTTTACTTGAATTTTGACTAGGTATTGACGTCTGAAATGGGTACCACTATGTTAACATGTTACAAGAATAAACCACTAGACATTAAAAACGAAAAATAACACATTAGTTAACAAATTGATATCCCAACCATGCTACCATGTTGATTCGTAATCACGATGTGTCATCTTAAAAATATTACCCAAATATTCACATTAGGGTCAAAAACTGGTCATGTGTTCATGTAACATTATGATCTTAGTATTTTTAAGGCAAGGTTTGGCAGTAGTATGTTGACCGCCAGACTCTCCAAAAAAACACTAGCATAAATTAATTTTTTCTCATTAGCCACATTTTACTTTACAAACGTATTCACGATTATCGCGTTTTTTATGTTTTAAATGTAATCTATTTTCAAAAGTAAATTTAGTGATTATTTTTAGAGTTTTTGCAGTCGCGATAAACGGTTAAATTGGGAACGTCAAATTTGTTCATTGCACCGACAATGGTGTCTTTAAGATAGTTTTGTACTTGGCGCTATTTAGCGTTAGGGTTTTACTTTTGCTTTTCGGTTAAAAAGTACTCTAATGTGGAAGGTAACCAAAGAACAGCGTACGCGCATCCGGAAAAACATAAACATAAAACGCGCTGTAAGTAAAACAGTTTTAAATGATTTAAATAAATGTTGCGCTGTATTAAATAATGAAGTTAACTTTGTTTTATGGCAACATATTTCATCAACGGTATCTGCGATGTAACAATGTCTTTCCAATAGGAGTTATTTTTAGAATCTATTTTGGTTAACATTTTTATGCTGTCAACATAAATGTCACTGTTCGTAAAAACTTCTAGACTTGTTCTGGCTAAGTGTTTTTGTAAGTCATTATTCGACAGTAATTCTTCTTGAATGCTCTGAGCTTTTATGGGTACCTACGTACGGACGGTCAATAGCTGGAAGTTGGATTATTGCAACTATATTCGACGGATATACAATTTCATCAGTCTGCAAAATTAACCCATCGCCTGATCGCCAATGCGATGAAATCTCAGCTCTGGCGATGTAAAAAATGAATATAGATCGCCTGAATTGCGATGAAAAAAAAATCAGAGAAAATAAACCAATAAATAATCAATTTACGCATTTCAGGTGTAAATTCTTACAGTGACACCGCTTTGGTTACTTCCCTTAGTTTTCTATCGTTAGTGATCTCCCTTAGATGTTATAGAGAGTGTAAAGTCCGGCTCGCATATTTAAAATGTCGTAATACTTTTGGTAAACTGAAATTCCATTCTACGCCGATAAATGAAATAATAGTGCGTTTTTTTTTTATAAATTAAGTAAAACGGTTGAATGTATGTTATTAATAGCCTTGAAATTACGAAATAACCGTAACAGTGTTTATTATTCATATGATTAAGATCGATACCCGTGAGCACCGGCTTTGAATTTGTACTGGTAAATACTTGCTGCCGAGAATTACACTTTTTTCGTCTGCTAAGGTCAAAAATGTTTAAGCTTAAAGCGCCGACATCTAGTTCTGTCCCTGGAAAAAAGAAGTTGCCACCACCAACGGATGAGACTGTAGCGAAACGCAGGAAATATGAGCAGCAAGTATGTTGCACTTTTAGTCCTATTCGTAGGCGGCTAAGGATAAAGACGCGCTTGTACTTTTTTCATTTTCTCGAATATGCCATGTGGGCGGGGTAGTTTAAAATGAAGGACTGATCATTCATATCACAATACAAGTTGACTACGAGATCAGGGTTTTAATTAATAGTTATTGCAAAGCCATTAGAGTGTAAAAACAGTTTACTATACTATTATTTATTTAATTATTGTCTGTTTCGCGTGATCTACTGCCGGAGATTAACTAGTTTATTCGGTCACTGCTTTATATAATAAGCCTTTAATCTTAACCCCCCAATTGCAATCTATATGGAACTTTAAATAACGACTGTTGTTGAATCGTCCTTTCATGATAATGTCACTGTAATGAATTCATTTTTGTCTGGCTATGAAAAATTCCCTCTGGCTATGACATTTTCAAAGTTTCATAGCCACATTGGCTATGAAGACAAAAAAGTTAGTTTTGCAGACTGTTTCATATCTGAAAGTGAAAGGAGGACACAGATTTTTTATTTGATGCTCATCCAAGAGGTAGTTGCAATAATTCAACTCTCAGCTATATAACCCAACGATGGCAATGTGAGTTGCAAAGCGCAGTCTTTAATCCAAAGCTGCACTATTTGATCACCAATGTAAAGGCTAAGGGACTCTGAAACTGCAAAACTGATGGTGGTTGTCAACCCCATGCAAATGGTAGCAGTAAAACACAAATTAATTGTCAGGGCTTTCCTTAGACCTCAAATCTCAAGAGTCAAGGACTCTTGGGACCATATTTTCAAGAGTCAAAATCAAACTTCTGAGAGTCCTAATAATAACGCAGGAGAGTCAATGATTTTTTGCAATTTAAGCAAATTACTGAGATATAATATATAAAAAGCAACAAATAAAAAGATACATGTATGTTAACATTTATTTCTTACATTTTACTGTCACTACAACACTATGCATTTAAACACAATATTTCAATGATTAATAAATACAAAACATGTATTCTAATACAACATTAACTTCATGTATACAGCAGAGTAATATGTCATTGGTTCTTCTTTCGCACGTTTGGGGGTGTTAGGAGCACTGTCATTTAGATCTAAAGTACGCTTTGTCGTTGGCGTCTTACACACACTTTCAGAGTTACTACCGATTCTGAATTCGAAAAGGTTTCTCTGCGACATTTTCCGAATGCACTAGCACAATTACACTTTGCACAATTACACTTTATCCAATAACTTTGTTTGACCGTTTCGCGTGGCTATTAAATTAAGAATGAAATACAAAATGTGAAAAAAAACCATTTCCGCTGGCTATCACAAAAAAAACAACAACATACGGGTGGTACCTAAACACAATAGCCTATATAAATCGGTAAACTATAAAAGGAAATTATTTCTACTCGCCGATAAAGGTGCCTCCGTATTTAATCCCATCGAAAATTCCGACGCCCTTTAATTATTTCATGTGCCATCTTCACGGAAGACGTGCGACAAACACGCCGTTTTCTATACCTTATCAAACGGTCAATTATTACGCCTACATGTATTTTGTAATCAATTAGCTCATGCAAAAATTGTCACTTTGCCACAAGGCCAGTTGTATCGGTTCTATAGTTATTTTTAGCAACTTTGATGCAAAGCGTGTAATTTGACGTTGTAGACAGTACATATGCCAGCATAACTTTCGCGCGTCTTTGAACTGAGCAATCATGAAGCGAAACAGTGATGGGTGCATTCAGCTTTGGAAATACATTCTGCCATACTCTGGAAATATCTCAAAATATGCTTTACGGTGTTATGTGGATATGGATGTTATTATTTTATATTGAATATTATTAAAACTGACGCGGATGAGTCCATTCTGTTTTGGTGGGTTTATAGTTCTTCTTAAATGCTCTGAGCTTTTATGAGTACATACGTACAGCTCACAGGGTCAATAGCTGGGAGTTGGATTATTGCAACTAGGTGGGTTTAACACACGTCTTTTCCGCAAACAGCTGATAACAAACGCTATGATAAATAATGCAAAGTTAATACACGCGTCATCGAACCAGCAGTGTTTTAATTGGTCAATACTAGATTTTTTAATTAACCAAACTCCGCCTACTGGGTGGACTTGTGCTTCGATGATTGGAAACGGGCGTTAACGATTAGCGTGTACTAAATGAGATACTCCGCCCCGAGCCAATTATCGCTTAGTCTTAACAACTTTTGATCTCGTTGACGCAGGTCGGTATATTCCCCCGGGTCAAATGTGACGCATGACGTAATTTTCTCAAGAGTCAAAAAGGGGTCTTCTGTAATTTTCAAGCGTCAAAACCCGGGAGCTCGGGTCAAAGGAAAGCCCTGAATTGTTTATATTTTTCTTTCGCAATCTCTATCCACCATATTGCAAAACTGTCGCGATATTGCCATCTTAAAATGTTGCTATCAGTTAGGTGGCAGTAAACCAATTGCTCTCCAAATTATATTGAAGTCTCTGGGAGTTTTAGTATGTTTGTGCATCAAATGATGTTTTCCATTATATATTTAACTTTTTTACTTGTCACCAGATGCAGCGATTATTTTTTCCCTGGGTCCCATGTCCTTTATGCAAGTTTTTTTGTACAGACTTATCATTCTAAAATTTGTGCGTCCTTTGGTCACATTGCTTTAAAATTTCAACATTTTCAGAAACAGTTTACCATGATGTGTGTGTCACCTTTAATAATGTTCTCTGTTAAATTTGCCTTTATTAACTGAAATGATGTCAGCTGTTGATCAAATAATTCTCAGTAACTGTATAAACCATTTAGGGCTCAGGCAGCTGAATACTAGTCTTAGGTGTATGCCAGATACTTATCAGATCAATACTACCCTATTTCAATGACAGTAGTGTTGTAGGTACAGTGTAAACAACTTAGCTTTAATTTAGAGACAAAGTTTTCACATTAAAAAAAGGACTATCAGTTTTTAAACCAAATGTAAAGACACCCGAGTTTTCTACAATACAAAGTTTTTATTAAACAATCAAATATTATGGTCCACGCTTTCCCCGATGATGAATGGCGTGATACTGTACATGAAGTCTATTTATTGCGTTGTTTTAATCAGGGCTGACGAGTTACCTAAATGAGAACTATCAGTGATTTCAATTGAAACAGAATCCTGCATTTTGATGCAAGCAAGTTGCAAGTTGCAATTTTCTCATTTTTTACTCCTGAAAAAATTAGCCTTGCATCATTTTGACACATTTGTTTTTCACAATCCAACTTGAAAAAAGGACCAGAAATCATCTTTTATGGAAAAATAAAGCTTTTGTGAAAATGTTTTATTCATTTTTATGATAAATAAGCTTTATCAAAACTTTAAACATGCATTTAAGAAATTTTCTAGTTATTCAGTATTGTGACCATAATCATTTTTATTTTGACCCCTCACAATTTTGAGGTCTTGGGTCATTTTGACTACTTGTTTTCAAAATCTACAGTACTGAAATCCCTGACTATGTGTGTTCACTTGTGGCTAGAATTCGTTAAACTTTGAGTGGACAATAAAATCAGGCAATGCTTTTTCAGATTATAAATTTTGGGGAAAACATTAACAAATATAAACAAACACACTTTAGTGTTAATGTTGTGGTAGTATTATATTTAACTGAATTTAATTTCTATATTATTGGTTAATTTCTGGCTCAAAGTAAATCTTAAAAGAGTTGATGTCACTTCTCCGTCATTTAATAAGAGGAAGACGTTTATATGTCCAGGGAGAAGTTATCTCCTCCGTCATGTGTGAGCCCTGCTGCATATGCCAATAAAAAATAACTTTAATATAACACTTTGATATTACATCAGTCTTTCAATCATTATACCTAATTACTTGAATACAACATTTTAATGATAATAAATATGTGTGCATATAATATTTATTAAAGTATTTTTTTTATTCAATATACCACATACAATGTATACATGTCTATGATCATAAAAAAAGTGAAACCATGTACATGTAGCAGCAATAATGTTCAAACATGTTGTACCAGATATGCTCATGGTGAGCTTTTGTGATCGCCGTTTGTCCATCGTGTGTCGTCCATCGTGCGTCGGCAACATTTGCCTTGTTAACTCTCTAGAGGCCACATTAATGTCCAATCTTCATGAAATTTGGTCAGTAAAATCTTGTTAACACTCTAGAGGCCACATTTATTGTCCAATCTTAATAATATCTTGGAAGAGTTCGCAAATGATGCTGGTTTGTTGAAAAACATGGTCGCCAGGGGGCGGGGCATTTTTTCTTATATGGCTATAGTAAAACCTTGTTAACACTCTACAGGCCACATTTTTTTTCTGATCTTCATGACACTTGGTCAGAAGATTTGTCCCAATAATATCTTGTTATCTCAGGAGAGGGACTTTGGGCCTTTCAGGCCCTCTTGTTTCGACCTTGTGATTTCCTTTTGATGAAACACAAAAAAGGTTAATATGTATTGTTTTCTTTGGTCGTTTGTGATTTTTAAGAAAGAAAAACAACAGAATTATAATGAATAAGGATGAGTAGCATAAAGTGGGAATTAAAGTATACCTTAAATTAATATTTTGTAATATTGTTTATTTCTGCAAACATGATCAGGGCTTGCCACAAGCAAATTAACTTTAACAAATAGCGGTAGAAATTATTTATTTAAAATGGAAATTTCTCAACAACTGTCTGTCTTTTAACCACAAACTTATGGCAAGTTCTGACTATTGGGATGGTAAGAGAGCTTGGTGTTGTCTGATTTGCTTTACATTTTCCAGTTTGCTTAGAAAACACTAGCTGCTTACTGTTCTTAATTGTTTAGAGAAATCGCTGTATTTATTGTGACAGTAACTTTGTTGTATTCTGGGAAAGTCTGTCCACCCTACTTTTATTTCTGTGTCCTGTGGCATTTTGTAGGACCTCTGTTAACTGTTGTCAAAAAAAACGTTTAGGTTGACCAAATGCCAATATGGATTGGGGCCTTTGAAGCTGACTTAGTATGCCCCCATATCAAATGATCAGAGGGTATATTGTTTTTGCCCTGTCTTTCTGTCATTGTATGTGTGTGTCTGTCCCAAAACTTCAACCTTGGTCATAAAATGAAAACTCTTGGCCAAATGTTCTTTAAATTTTACATAAGCATGCATCTCATTGAGATCTACAATCAAACATAGTTTGAGGTCACTAGGTCAAAGGTCAAGGTCACTGTGATCTTAGCATTCAAAATGTAACCTTGTTTCTAAAATAGCTGACATGCGGCTTCAAAGCGCAGTAGGGGGCATTGTGTTTCACAAACACAGCTCTTGTTATTATTATAAATATACACATAAGCTGGGCTCTAGGAAAACCTGGCTTAATGCATGTGCTTAAAGTGTTTTTCCTCATTAGCCTGTGCAGTCCGCATCAGATATTCAGTGACAACTCTTTCTGCATCGACTGGATTTTTGTTCTCGGAGAGACTTTGTTTAACCCTTTCAGTGCGGGAACCGAATTTTGAAGGCCTTTGCAAACAGTTTGGATCCAGATGAGACGCCACAGAACGTGGTGTCTCATCAGGATCCAAACTGTTTGCTATTCTGATATTATTCTTTGAAAAAAAATCGAAGAAAATTCTAATTTTAGAAATTCAACAGAAGACATTTTAGCAGACAACAAATTTCCCAGCATGCAAAGGGTTAAACAAAAAGTCCATGAAAATTTGAAATGGAAAAATATTGTCTCTAATAAGCGTGTGGAGACTGCAAACGCTCATCTGGGACACTCATGCATTAACCCTTCAGTGCGGGAACTGAATTTTGAAGGCCTTTGCAAACAGTTTGGATCCAGATGAGACGCCAAAGAACGTGACGTCTCATCTGGATCCAAACTGTTTGCTATTCTGAAAGTATTCTTTGAAAAAAAATCGATGAAAATTCTAATTTTAGAAATTCTGCAGACAACATTTTAGCAGTAGACAAATTTCCCAGCATGCAAAGGGTTAACCCTTTCCCCATCAGAAGCAAAGTGAAAATGTCTTTTGCAACCAGCATAAAACCAGAACAGCCTGTGAGGAACTCGCTGTCTGTTCAGGTGTAATGCTGATTTCTGTTCATCAGTATCTAATGCTTGGAAATGTAGCCTTAAACTTGATTCTATATAAGAAGATTTTAAATTTAATTAGATTTTCTAAGGGACTACAAATGCATCAAAATGCGTTTATAAGGGATAAAGGGTTAAGCACTGATTTCCCGGAGCGGTTCCCATACATATATTTTATTAGGTCATATTCTTCAAAATTACCATTTCACAATTGAATATATAGTTTACCTCAGTAAATCCAGCAATGCTATTTCAGATAACATGCTTCAAGTAAGGGCTGAAAAATGCTTCTAGACGCTAGGCATAAATGGGTTAACCCTTTACCACTTAGATTCTTATTTTGATGTATTTGTGGTCCCTTGGAAAGTTAAAGTGAGATTATCCGATTTTGTCAAATATTAAATTTAAATAAAATGTGTAAAAAACTTATTATATAATATATATTTCAATATACATTAAAATAAAAGTTAAGAAGAACATGTGGCGAAAAATGCGAAATAAGCCAGATATTTATTTCTGAAATTGAAAACAGCTGTACAGCGGAATTCACAAGAATGTATACCATACATGTAAGATTTGAATCTATACTTAGTTTAACAGTTAATTTGAATTCCTGCAAAGATATATATTCATACGACACACGAACACTAACTCCGATCCTAATACAAAGACGAATGCTTCGGTTATTGTAGGAAAATATGTACGTCACAATCGGCTCGGGGCGCTAATTTGTCGTTGCTGCATGTTATGAAATTCGGCTTTAATGTATAATTTTTCTTGCCTTTTTTGTGTTATTTAACATATTTTATCAATATATTACAATTAAACACATACACAAAATTTGTATAATCTTGCTTTAAATATAATTAAAGACTTTTCTTTCTATATTCAAGTTTTTAAGGCTTCATCTCCTAACTTAAGATACTGATGAGCAGCAAACAGCATTAAACCTGAACAGTCTGCGAGTTACTCGCAGGCTGTTCTGGTTTTATGCTGATTGCACATAGCCATTTTCACTTTGTTTCCAGGGTTCGCCAAAACTTGAAAAATCTGTCAGTCATTCGGACTGACAGACTTGAAATTTTTGTCAGTCCGAATCAGTTTCTGTCAGTCCCACTGTCCGACTAAACTATAACAGCAAAACACAACAAAAGAGAGTACCTTTTTGATGTTTATTGGTTTTTATCACATTAAAATACAATAAAAACATGTCCAAAATCGAAATAATTAAACAATTATGATATTAATAATAAGCCACATATAAACCAAAGGTATTCTTTTTAGACTTCTTTTTGTCAAACTGTTTTTTAGCCTGCACAGCTCTACAAATCCGTGTTCTTGAAATGTGAGGGTGACATCCAATCAAGTTTGACTTAATTGCACACACCCATTCACACTACTTTGGATGACTTCAATTTCTGTTTATTAGCCGATTTCACAAGTTCTAAAAGTAAAACAACACCTATTGTTAAAATATTTTCTCTTAGCTGAGGTGGTTGATTTCCAGGTTCAATTAAATGAATGTCTTTCACACCTATTTCTTGATAGAAAGGCCCATGATAATTACCACCATCCATTCTTGTTGTCTGAAATAACACAAAACATATTGCTACAAACTATCAACAACAAATCAAAACATAAATATCCCTATGTCCGAATTTTAAAATATCCGAAATATAGTACATCGGTAGAAAAATCTAATTTTGATTTCAGAAATTGTTGGTGTGTAAATTAAAATATATCCTTCCCAAAACAATATAATAATTAAACTATTTAACAGAAGTGCTCACAAATGCCTGTTGAAACAAGTTTTCATGCGGTTTTTGTTGTGGAGAAATTAAATGGAACAAATAAAATGGCGGACGCACTCGGTTGCTTTTTTAACAAAGACCGTTGATTTTCAACTCGCATGTGATAGTCAATTCTAATCCAACTTTAAACATCAAAATGAAGGTAAGAAAAAAAGGATTTTGACAGAAGTTGAACAAAAGCATTTACCTTCTATTAATCCAATAGCATATTATACACTTTGAGTGATCTTTTTGAAACCATTTTTCATCCGATTGTGTCGGTCAGTCGGACCGATTATCTTATATCACTTGTCGGTCCTTAGAAAAATTTGCCGGTCAGGACCGGCGGACCGACGATTTTGGCGAACCCTGTTTGTTTCTGAGTGGGAAAGGGTTAATTGCTTTATGAACAGACAAACATAAGAAACTAACATGTACATGTATATTGATTTAAATATTGTTAGGATTTTTTTACATCATTTTGTTAATATGCCCTGTATCCAGAAAATTGGGAATTGCTATGTCAATTCACTCTAAATTTAGTTTTATTTGTAAATTTGTAAATTTTGAATTATTCGTCATTAAAGATACATACATATAAACCAGTAAATTCCAAACATAAACATATCATCAAAATGGATATTGCAATTTGTAAACTGTTTTATAGCCTAATCTCTTCTATTTCTAACATCAAAAAGTCAAACAATGTTTTTGGAACAAATTCAGGAAAGAAGATGCCTTTGCTATTTGTATTATTTGTATTATGACCCAATAATGGCTATAAAATCAGCCAGTTAACTAGAAATGGCGTGGCAGAGGCTGAAGCATATCCCTACGCCGCATGTTTGACCCAGGGGCGCCCCAGGGTTGGTAATAGGGCCATGCATAGTTGAGATTGACTGTATTGTCATAAGAGAAGTTCAGTATCAATAAAAAAATGAATCGGTGTTGAAATTAAGAAGTTATGGTAAAAGGCAATTTTGGGTGGGTGTGGCCTATGTGGGCAGGGCGCCCCAGGGTTGGTAATGGAGCCATGCATAATTGAGATTGACCGTATTTTGTCATAAGAGAAGTTCAGTATCATTTAGAAGTGAATCGGTGAACAGGGCCCTCGATCTATCAAATCTGGTCCCCCACCTGAAAAGTATACTTTTTTCCCCTTTTGGGGGGGAAAATTCCCCCGAATTTTTTTTTTTTTTTTTTTAATAGAAAGATGTGTCTCATCTCATGATTATTATATCTCAATTCTATTTCAATTTAATCTTTTCAAACATACTAAATTATGGAAAATGCAATGAATTTAGTGGAAAAAAAAACAAATGTAATAATGAGAGAGTAAGTAAAAAAATCCCTCAAAAAGGGAAACGCCGCGAAAATTCCCCCTCCTAAGGGCTGCGGACCCCTTCCCCCAAAGTAGTGTGAGGGCGCTGGTGTAGAAATGAAGAAATTATAGTAAAAGGCAATTTTGGGTGGGCGTCGTCTATGTGGGCGGGGCGCCCCAGGGTTGGTAATGGGGCCATGCATAGTTGAGATTGACCGCATTGTCATAAGAGAAGTTCAGTATCAATTTAAAGTAAAACAGTGTAGAAATAAAGAAGTTATAGTAAAAGGCAATTTTGAGTGGGCGTGGTCTATGTGGGCGGGGAGCCTCAGGGTTGGTAATGGGGCCATTCATAGTTGAGATTGACCGTATTGTCATAAGAGATGTTCAGTATCAATTTGAAGTAAATCGGTGTACAAATAAAGATGTAATAGTAAAAGGCAATTTTGGGTGGGCGTCGTCTATGTGGGCGGGGCGCCCCAGGGTTGGTTATGGGGCCATGCATAGTTGAGATTGACCGCATTGTCATAAGAGAAGTTCTGTATCAATTTAAAGTAAATCAGTGTAGAAATAAAGAAGTTATAGTAAAAGGCAATTTTGGGTGGGCGTGGTCTATGTGGGCGGGGAGCCTCAGGGTTGGTAATGGGGCCATTCATAGTTGAGATTGACCGTATTGTCATAAGAGATGTTCAGTATCAATTTGAAGTAAATCGGTGTACAAATAAAGAAGTAATAGTAAAAGGCAATTTTGGGTGGGCGTCGTCTATGTGGGCGGGGCGCCCCAGGGTTGGTTATGGGGCCATGCATAGTTGAGATTGATCGCATTGTCATAAGAGAAGTTCAGTATCGATTTAGGGTAAATCAGTGTAGAAATAAAGAAGTTATAGTAAAAGGCAATTTTGGGTGGGCGTGGTCTATGTGGGCGGGGCGCCCCAGGGTTGGTAATGGGGCCATTCATAGTTCGAGGGTTTGGCGCAAAACTATTGTAACTATGATTTTTTCTCAAAACCACTTTCCACTAAAATTGTACATATTTTCATACCCTGCATCCATAAAAAAAATATCACAGTTATATTATTAACATGTACAATTTTATAGTGATCCTGCAAAAATGTTGTATCTAAAATATGTAAAGAATGTATTGCAACACTATTGTATTTCAAGATACATTAGTGTTGCAATAACATATTTGAATCCAAACAAAAAGTCATATTGCAATACTATGGTATCTATAGATACAATAGTGTTGCACATATATACTCAGTAGTTATATATTTTCCTTTTTATTGCAACACTATTGTTACTCAAGATACAATAGTTTTGCAAATTAATTTGCATGTATTTTCATATAAATATATTTTGTGCAAAACTATTGTAACTTGAGTTACAATAGTAATGAACCAAGTTTTACTGCATTTCCAATATATTTTCAGTGTAAATAACATTACCGATGTTTGAATTTACACAGGTACTTAAGTTTAAGTATGGCATTTCTGACTATGATAAATAACATTTTGATGTTTTAATGTATACAGGTACATAAGGCTAGGTATGGTATTTCTGACTATAATAAATTACATTATTAGGATGTTTGAATTTACACGGGTACATTAGTCGAGGAATGGTATTCCTGACTGTGGTAGAAAACATTAAGAATGTTTGAATTTACACGAGTACATTATTCAAGGTATGGTAAATCTGACTGTGGTAAATAACATTAAGAATGTTTAAATTTACACAGGTACATAAGTCAAGGTATGGTATTTCTTACTATGATAAATAACATTAAGGATGTTTGAATTTACATAAGTCACGGTATGGTACTCCTGACTATGATAAATAGCATTTAGGATGTTTGAATTTACACGGGTACTTTAGTCAAGGTATGGTATTTCTGACCATATGATTAATAACATTTAGGATGTTTGAATTGACACAGGTACATTAGTCAAGGTATAGTATTTCTGACAATGATAAATAACATTTAGGATGTTTGAATTTGCACGTGTACATTAGTCAAGGTATGGTATTCCGGACTATGGTAAATAATATTTAGGATGTTTGAAATTACACAGGAACATTATTGAAGGTAGAGTATTTCTGACTGTAGTAAATAGCATTAAGGATGTTTGAATTTACACGGGTACATCTGAGTATGATAAATAACATTTAAGATGTTTGAATTTACACCGGTACATTAGTCAAGGTATGGAATTTCTGATTATGGTATAAATAACTAGGGATACGAGAGGTTACAAATATAATTAACTGGTTAATCTTTTTCAGTAACCGGTCATTAACCGGTTACCGAAACGCCTTATGTAGTTTAAATAATTTTTAGTACGTAAAAAATGTCATACAGCTCGAACCACTCCGTAGAAACAAAAGTTATTTCAAATTTGAAATCGCTTGTGTTGATAACATGCCAGTTTGATAATAAAATGTACTATACAAATTATTTTCATAATTTTGTAAATGTATGCTATATATTTTTTTATTTTTCCTGTGTAAATGCATAGGAGTAAAAAATTAAAGAACTACACAATGTTCATTTTTATGTTTTATTAACTTATTTTTGGTTGGGCCGCTTATATTACGTTTACGTCGTTTCGTTCACAAAAATGGCGTATTCCTTTGTTCGTTCTGTTATATTTAAAACTCAAATTGCCTTAATATAGAAATGTTTTTTTCCTTTCAATGCGACGTAAAGTGGGCTATGTGTGTTCAACGAATCCGCACCTCTTCTTATTCGATAATTGCATACAATGTATTTTGTTGTTTGCATTTTAGCGTTTGTAGACGAAGCTGTATCGTTTGATTTTCATTTTACAATAAAAAATGTGCATAAAATAAAGGACACAAAAGCAAATTAAATTAATTTTGAACGAAATGTATGTTGAATATTTAATATAATCAGTACATTTATTAAATAGCGATGTAACTAAGTATAATGATCTTGAATACTGATAGTTACGTATGTTAGTAAACGTACCATAGCGCACAAATTTTACGCAATTACACGAATACATAATTTAATGGGTTTATTTTAAAAATATTTCTATTTGATGTTTAATAATTTAATTAGTTCATAATTTGCTTTCTTAAATAAAACTTGCATCGGACAGTAATGGTCGTATTGTTGGACGTACATTATCACAATGATATTAATTTTTAACTCGTAAAGATTGTAACTACGAATGCAATTCTTCATAAAATTGTTACTTATAAACACGGTATTTTCGCGAGCAATCAGTGTTGGATATTGGTTAACAAAACATCAAAATAAGCCGTCCAAAGTCTCAACTGTTTTTTATTGCGAGTTCAATAAACGTGGCAATTACGTCTTCGCTAATACCGGTAGATCCCACTCACCGCAGTTCGCTAGTTAAATTTTAGCGAGTCAAAAGACTAATAGTATCAGTTATCAAAACGTACCCCCTATTTGTTATCACAAAGGTATTGATTAATTGCTTTATTACTTTGTTGACATGTTATTTATTACCGGCAATGGTGCGGCCTGTTGTTCTTACAAGTCGCCAGCGCAAGTTGGCAGTATGCCACACGAAAAAAGTAAACAAGTACGAATTATTCCATGAAAAAAGCAACATAATCAAATATTTTTTTCTAGGTTAACCTTTTCCGAAAATGTAAACGATTAACTGGTCGTTTCAGAAGGTTAACCGGTTAGCCGGTTTACTTCTTGCATCCCTATAAATAACATTAAGGATGTTTGAATTTACACGGGTATATTAGTCAAGGTATGGTATTCCTGACTATGATAAATAACATTTAGGATGTTTGAATGTAAACGGGTACATTCGTCAAGGTATAGTATATCTGACTATGATATAACATTAAGGATATTTGAATTTACACAGGACATATTAGCCAAGGTATGGTATATCTGACTATTATAAATAACATACAGGATGTTTGAATTTACAAGGGTACATTGGTCAATGTATGGTATTTCTGACTATGATAAGTAACATTTAAGATGTTTAAATTTACATGGGTACATGAGTAAATGTATAGTATTGCTGGCTATGATAAATTACATTTAGGATTTTTGAATTTACATGGGTACATTAGTCAACGTATGGTATTGCTGACTATGATAAATAACATTTAGGATGTTTGAATTTACACCGGTACATTTGTCAAAGTATGGTTTTCCTGACTATGATAAATTACATTAAGGATGCTTGAATTTTAACACCGGTACATTTGTTAAGGTATGGTACTCCTGACTATGATAAATAGCATTTAGGATGTTTGAATTTACACGGGTACATCAGTCAAGGTGTGGTATTCCAGACTATAATAGTAAATAACATTAAGGATGTTTGAACTTACACAGGTACATTAGTCAAGGTGTGGTACTCCTGACAATGATAAATAGCATTTAGGATAATTTTACACAGGAACATCAGTCAAGGTATGGTACATTATTTAAGGTATGGTATTTCTGGCTATGGTAAATAGCATTTAGGATGTTTACATTTACACAGGTTTATAAAGCAAGGCATGGTATATCTGACTATGATAAATAACATTTAGGATGTTTACATTTACACCGGTACATAAGTCAAGGTATGGTATTTCTGATTATGGTACATAACATTTAGGATGTTTGAATTTACACTTGTAAATTAGTCAAGGTATGGTATTCCTGACTTTGATAAATAACATTAAGGATGTTTGAATTTAAACGGGTACATTAGTCAAGGTATGGTATATCTGACTATGATAAATAACATTTAGAATGTAAGAATTTACACGGGTACATTAGTAAAGGTATCATGGCATTCCTTACAGTGGTAGATAACATTTAGAATGTTTCAATTAACACGGGTTTATTTGTCAAGGTATGGTATATCTGACTATGATAAATAACATTTGGGATGTTTGAGTTTACACGGGTACATCTGAGTCAAGGTATGGAATATCTGACTATAAATAAAAACATTTCGGATGTTTGAATTTACACTGGTACATTAGTCAAGTTACGGTATTTCTGAGTATGGTAACTAACATTTAGGATATTTTAATCACATGGGTACATTAGTCAAGGTATGGTATTCCTGACTATGATAAATAGCATTTAGGATGTTTGAATTTACACGGGTACATCAGTCAAGGTATGATATTTCAGACTATGGTAAATAACATTAAGGATGTTTGAATTTACACAGGTACATATTAAGTCAAGGTGTGGTATATCTGACTATGAAAAATAACACTCAGGATGTTTGAATTTAAACGGATACATTATTCAAGGTATGGCATATTTGACTATGATAAATAACATTTTGATGATTGAATTTACAAGGGTACATTAGTCAAGGTATGATATTTCTGACTATGATGAATAACATTAAGGATGTTTGAGTTTACACGGTCGGGTACATCAGTCAACGTATGGTATTGCTGACTATGATAAATAACATTTAGTACAATTAAGTTAAATGTACACGGGTGTTGGTGTTTTATCAGTACCGATATGGTTTCATGAGTTAAATCTGATGCAACGACCAAGAAATTCAAAGGAGGATTCTGTTGAATCAAATTGAAATGGGAAAAAGACAGAGACCTCATAAGGGGCCTTTTCACAGATTTTGGCATGTATTGAAGATTGTCATTAAATGCTTTATATTGATAATTGTAAACATTGGATCAACAAAGCTCCAGTAAAACAAGAATGAAATAAAAAAAGAAGAAAAAAAACAGTAACCCTCAGCTGAGCTGGAATCACTGACCCCTGGAGTCCTGGAGTAAACGTCTACCGCTAAGACCACTCGGCCATCTGTGCTTATACAATGATTGATGTATTTGATATTTTATATACCGTAAGCAATCCTCGTAGATTAACAAAATATAAAAACAACAACAGAACTCTCCAAATTATTCATTTGTTTCCTGTTGCAACGCTTTATAATTTCAGGTTTTTAAATTGTCAAAAGATGCATAATGGATAATTTAGAGCATCGTAATTGTTCCGAATTTTACTGTTTCCTCACCAAATATCATAACTATAACGAAAATTTGCAAATCTGAAACAACTTTTTTTTATTTTTTCAATTTACCAAAACGTGAAAAAGGCACATTTAATGCTTTGCAAAGCTCATGCCATTCCATTGGTGTCCAACATACATTCTTCTTTCTCCTCCTTTATGAAAATTTTGTATGAAAGTTACTGATGAAGTAATGTTTATATGTTAGCATTAAGTATCATTTTAATGTTTTGGATTTTTTGTTTTGTTTGTTTATAATGAAGTTATGGACCTAAACATTAGAAATATAGGAATAGTGTGTAATTATAACAATACATGTTTTAATTGCATAATGCAGACTTTTAATTCACATATCAATTGCCAATTATTTCACAAGTTCTGCAATTAAATGACTGTCTTTATACATTATTTGATTATAACTATGGCATTTTAGTATAATGGCATACAATGGGAATTAAACAAATCTTTGCTAAATAAAAAAAAATAAGATTAAGGAAATAACATATTTCAATTTTATATTAAAGGTACTTAAGGTAAATCTACTTTTGTAAATATTAAAGATACCTATCATATCAAGACTTAAGTGTTTATTTTCACTTGCAACTGTTATGTGGCATTGTATCAATGATTATTGATATTATTATCATAATACACTCATTTAAATTTGTTTATTTTGATGGAATGTTATTTTGTAAGATACCAGTCTTGTCAGTTGTAAGTACCTGGCCAGTCATGGTGTGCATTTTCTACTGTAACAGTTGAAATGAAACCAACCGTCCATCGAAGTATACTTAATTTAATGTCATTAAAAGATTTCTTCCCTTCTTTATAATTACATTATAAAATTAAGGTTATAAACAAAAGGACATGTCCATTAAAAATCTTCCTTTATAGTTACAATATTTCTTGGATATGTCAAAACCATCAATTTTAGATAAAAACTTAGTGCAAAAGTAATGTATCTTTAGATACAATAGTTTTGCACCAAATTATATTGGCTAAAAAGGAATAAATTTTAACGCAACAGTATTGTATCTTGATATTAATCAAATACATTTAAATGAATCAATATTTAAACAAATTGTTAACTGTTATGTTTAAATACAGTTATTTACTACAAGTTTTAGCCTGGTTTTTATCAGGAAGTGAAAATTAGGGAAACAAGGATGTTTTTTTGATCTCCTGTAAAATTCTAAAAATGTGAGTTACAATAGTTTTGCGCCAAACCCTCGAGTTGAGATTTACCATATTGTCATAAGAGATGTTCAGTATCAATTTGAAGTAAATCAGTGTAGAAATAAAGAAGTTAATGTAAAATAACATTAAATAATGAGTGAAAATCTCTGACCCAGCCCCACCCCAACCCCCATAACTTTTGACCCAGGGGTCAGATCAAAATTCCAAATAGTGCAGGGTCGCACACATGCTCATAGCTACCATGTGTGTAAGTTTCAAGGTTCTAGTGCTTATAGTGTAGGAAGAGATAGTAGCCAGGACAGACGGACAGACAGACAGACGGACAGACGCTGGAGATAACCACAATATCCCCATGCTTTTCAAAAAGCGTGGGGATAAAAAGCCCTTTCATTTTTCATGCAATATTGATCGTTCCCTTTTACGTACCTTAATTGATTGAAAACACACTGCAGGTTTATTTAATGCTTGGGGATTGAGCTATAGCCTCCAAATATGGAGAAAAAAGCATATAAATAGTAAATATTGAGATAACTTTAAAGTGATATAACTGATACCAGAATGAAAATCTTAGGAGAAGTTTTATGGTCGGGTTGGGGTGGGACTGCATGAATTCATAGAAATTTTTGTTAAGGGGGTGTAGCCTTTTGTCTTATTCTATATTAAACAAAAATCCCCTCACTTTAAACAATTTTGAATGTCCTGCACAATAATTTATGAACTTCGACTGATCATTATGTTTGAAGCTGTAGAGTTCTCTTGCTGTAATTTTTAAAATACAAGCACAGCTACAAGTTTGACCCATGATATAACTTAGATCATAGATGTTAATTAACCTGTCTCCCCTCATTATGTTGAACTGACATGATCACTGGTTGTCAGTCATTGAATATGGGCCATTAAAGCATCACTTAGAGCCATAATGTGAATTATAATGCTAGCTGTCTCAGGCCTTCAGGGGGGGGGGGGGGCTCAGTAATCATTGTTATATAAAGCTTTTGTTTTTGTGCAGGAATGGAGGTAAAATGATCTTTCGTTTAAGTGTTTGAACAGGCTGTTGTGGATTGGTAGGTGTGTTTGTGTGCATTGCAATTTAGAGGTTGTATTTTTTTTTCTTGGTTATGCATTAGTTTTAGAAATTGCCATGAAAATGTAATGCAATTTGATCTTTATGTATTTTTTTACCAATAAATTGTGCTTTTGCTTTGGAAAAAAATGCAAACTCCATATTAAAGCAGAAATATTTCATGAAGTTTAAGGGCTTAGTCAAGTGTGTTGTGTAAATGTAAATTGTATTTGTGTCTAGAGTAAAAGTACATACTCTCAGTAAACGTTTGCAGACATCAAACAATCTTTCATGCAATTATATGCTTGAGTGTATTGTGTTGTTTGAATGTATGCCTTTATCGTTAGTGCTTCACAGTTGTAATTCATAGACGTTTTGCCAATTTGTACGAGCTTTTTTGAGTACTTGTGTTGTGCAATTTTTATTTATGATGTCTAGCAGCTGTAAATACTTACTGCAATGTTGCGCCGGGGGACAATAATTGTTTTCTGAAGTGTTGTTTCTTGGCTTTGTCAAGAACAAATTGTCAATTGTCAAAATTTAGCCTTATATTCAGTTTACATAACAAAACTCCTGACTTAGAATTGTGATAAGATTATTGGTCATTTATTGATAGTTACAAAAAATGGGCAAATAATAAGGAGTAATAATTTAACCCTTTGCATGTTGGGAAATTTGTCGTCTGCTAAAATGTTGTCTGCTGAATTTCTAAAATTAGCATTTTCTTCGATTTTTTTCAAAAAAAAATACTATAACAATGGCAAACAGTTTGGATCCTGATGAGTTCGGTTTCAGCACTGAAAGAGTTAACACAAATTTGTAT
The DNA here is from genome assembly GCF_020536995.1 of Dreissena polymorpha. Classification (NCBI taxonomy): domain Eukaryota; kingdom Metazoa; phylum Mollusca; class Bivalvia; order Myida; family Dreissenidae; genus Dreissena; species Dreissena polymorpha. Next base: position 70,216,703 of record NC_068364.1, read on the forward strand.
AATGGACGTAGTGTTTTAACTACTGAAATCACCCAATCAAGCAAGTTGAAACACTTATCTGACAGAACATTCAATTTCATGCAGCATGCAAGCTAGTTACATGACAAAAATTGTAAACCAAACAGTTTGGAGTATTTGTTTTGCGGTTGTAAACAGTGTTCCTGACTGAAATCAATGTGCAATTACTTGAAAATCATTTATTTATTAGTATACACCAAGGAAGTTGTAGAATATTTGCGGAAAACTTAAGAATTTTATTTCATTTTGTGTCTTTGAGTGGTAACGGAAATTGCTGATCGTATAGATATATTGATAGACGTAGGCCAAAAGACAGAATGGCTTCATATTTCAAGTGAATCAGCCTTGAAATTGTCACTTAATTAAATGACGAGCAGAATTTCATACATTTATCAACCAGTTATAGTCAGTAACATTAAAATCTTTGGGTGTAGTTATCTTGTTTTTAGGAACGATCAATAATTTCTGTTAGTTATCGAAAAATTTCACTGGATGAGTTTTCGTTGAAATTCTTATGTTTTCCGCACATATTCTACCACTTTCTTGTAGTATACCAATATGTAGGGTAAATGATTTTAAAGTAATATTCCCTTGATTTTGGTCAGGAACTCTTTATATAATTGCTTTAAAAAATACACCTCAAATTTAGCTCATAAAAAAACCCACATATTTTAGTTTATCCTTTTTTTCAATAGTTTCTTTAATTCCCTATTACTTCGAACACCCACTTATTTTGGAAATTATGACACAATCATATTAATCTTCAGTTATTTCTTTGTATTTAAATAAATCTATCACATAATTTATTTTTGGTAAAAAAATGTAAATGCAGTAGATTCCACTTAATTGAATATCGGATAATCAGATAATACGGTTAATTGAATAGAAATTGAAAACATCAAACCATTTGCATCTCTTCCCATTGTAAAAGCATGGCCTAATCTGATAAGAAATATGGCGTATTCCGATTATTTGAAGAGCCAATTATCGATTGCACACTATAATCCAGCGTAGAATCTTATAAATCTCCAAGGATACACATTGTATCAACGATTTTGACATTAACATGCTCCATAGACTGCCTCTGTTTTCATTTCACACCATGCATGTATGCAGTGTCTGTCAAGCGTCACGTGACTAACAGGTGTAGTATGCGGGCCAAGTACATTTCAAACACTGGAGTGTCCGGATAAAACTGACGCAAAGTTGTCAGGCGCAAACTTTTGAATGCAAACTGTCTAGTAACACACTTCAACAGTTTGTTGCCGATTAGAAACAATTTAGAGTTTGTTGCTGATAAGAAACAAACTGTTGACATGTCTTGCTCAACAGTTTGCAATAGGTGATGGAATGTGACACTATATTCTCAGTTCGTGTATATAAACCTAGTGTTTTTCCCAGGCCATTTTAGCGTGGCGAAAAGCCACGCCGCCCTCCCGGATTGCCACTCTGCCCTTTTCAAAGGCAAATTTCGCCACGCGCCCTTGTTTTCAAAGGCAAATTTCGCCACGCACCCTTATTGATAACATCTTTATTGCATTACGATCTAACTTGGTCCACAAAATCAGCTTCCTTGATTGTCTGTGACGCTCCGACTGTGCTTGATTTACTGGAGAGTCGTTCAACGTCTAATCGACTATATTAATTGAGCAGATTTAATCTATTACAGTGCTCGATTTATAGGTAGGTCTTACTGACTGCTCGAAAGCTGTGAATTAGTCATGCGTGAATAACCCCGTGTCAGTATCAATCGATAATGCCGGAGGCTATGTTATACCAAGCGCACTTTTCGGTCGGCAATGTGTACTCCTCCACGATAAAATCAATACTTCGGAGACTTTTGATGAAAAACTCAATGTTATTCTCATGGCAATTGTGCATTGCATGCATTATTCAGTTATATCAAAACATATATTTTTACGCATAATTACATTTAAAATCACAAACAAATTTATTCTTTATCGTTTTTTTCTTTAAGATAATTAGATCTAATTATTGAAATAATTACTGAGACGTATAGTAATTAAACAAAATGCTAATCGCGTATACGATTTAACGTTGATATGCGCACCTGTCGCTTACATCATTTGACATTTTATCAACATGGCGGACTATACAGAATTAAATTGTGACTCGGCAAAAATGGCAAATAATGTCGTAAACGATCGAATTAACGATGGAGATTATACATTAAGAAGGAATTAATGAAATGTCTGTGATAATCAACGATGCATATAAATGTTTTAGACAGCAACATTATTTATTTATTTGTAATCTACTCGGTGGATGTATGTCACGGAAACGAGTGTTTGCATATTGTTAGCGATCAATTTACTCGCAATGTTATTTTAAACATCTGTCAAGATTATTGTTAGAAAATGGGATAAGACAAATGTGGTTTCATTTATATGTTAGTGGATCTGTGTATAATCAGATTCATATGCATATATTGCTTTATTATGTTTGTCGTGCTGTACAGTTTATTGAAACAGCATGGAACTTAAATGTAAATTGCAAGATAAATATATTAATATAAATCATAGTGAGTTAAATACATCTATTACCATTAAATGTGCTTGTTTATATGTTATTTTTTCCACAACTGCTTCTGATGCGATTATAATTGTTTCCCCGTAATTCAGGTATTCAGGTAACGTTTTTGCCCTTTTTTGCCTAATCTGCGCGCTAAAATGCCCTTTTTTTAAAGTAATGCGCCATGCCCCTTTGCCCTCCTGGGAAAAACACTAAAACCTACACAACTGTGTCACAGTAAACATATCTAAACACGGCGTCGAACAAACAAAAATGCACCGATCTCAGCCTTGCTGACAAATATGATGTCATCAAACTGCTGGATCAGAAAATGCCGCAGACACAAATAGCTTTACTTGAAAATGTTTTCACTCAGTATAAAGTCTGAATAGTGGCTGAATATACTGGAAAAAAGGCTATTATGCTTATTTAAATTAAAAACAAAAATACTACTTAAACATCATTATCTAGGTATTTTCTGATCAAAAGTGGTATTTATAGTTAGTAAAGAAGATACATTTTTAAGAATAAACATCAGAATTATAAATGTTTTGTAGAATAAGTGCATTTTATCCAGTAGTCTCATAGTACCAGTTTTGGGTTAGAAAACCAATACACTGTAACTCCAATATAACGCGGATGACGGGGTCCAAGCCACGCAACAGCGGTATAAACGGACAGCCTTATAAGTTTTGAGCTTATTTATTTAAGGGGCTATAAAAACAGGTATAGTATAGCCTATAATATAGGTCCTGTGTATTGTCATGCTGTGTTGTCATCCGCAAATACATGCATATAAACCGAATCGAACTTTAACAGTATACATACCGCTTTTCTAATGTGCACATTTATCCGATAATCAAATATAATTACATCACTTACGAAAAAATAATGTTTAACATTTATGACACGAAATATGTTTACAAACTTCTTAAACAAATTCATATGCCTACGCCATTTTTTAGAAAAATTAGTACAGTGCATTATGGGACACAGCTTTCATTGGACGAGCGAATTTAAATTTAGATTGAATGCAATACGATACATGTACAAAGAAATGTTTTATTGCGTCATACGCAGCATGTAAAAAACGTGCTTTCCGTGGACTTTCTGATAACGGGCAAAAATTTAAGTGCATCTCGGTTAACTATTACACTGCGTTAGCATGTAAATAAATCGTCAGGATTTTTAAATTTATTTTCCGTATACGTACTGAAACATTAAACACACACAAAGATATGTGTGTAGCATATAATAAACGATAACACACTTACACAGCCATAGTTTATACAATGAAATACAATTCACGATAAATACAAAACATAAACAGGTAATCGTTTTAAATAACTTTAATTTGATAATTATTCCGCTTGCACTTGCCTTATTGAAATTAGCGCACCGAATCGCTCTGATAGGGAATACATGTAATAAACACTGACTTGCAAGTTTTCACACCTTTATTGGCATTACACAACAGATTAACACCAATTAGCTGTCGAGTGTCGTTAAACCTCTAATCGATTAAAATCAGTTAAACGGACGGAAAAAGCAATCAAGCTGTGATCGCCGGCTTCTTTGAATTTATGAAAATAAATGAAGTTGCATAACATGAATTTGAATCAGAAAAGAAAGGTTGGAGAAAAAACGGGATCCAAGGATCACCCACGTTATATTGGACACAGCGTTATAACGGACCGCACTATATTGGAGTTACAGTGTAGCATTATTTTAAAGTTTGCAACCCCTTGTTCGGAAAAAAAATCATAAAAAATATAATTTGCGGAGTAGTTCAATTAAAGAAAACAGAACATGTTTTCTGAAACCCTAAATAATATTCCTGCAATCATTTGTCATCAAAAACATATGTTTTAAAAAAGTCATTGGGTTATGCTAATCTAAGATATGTTACGCAAGTTGATAGGTATTTACAAAAAATTCTTTCAGAACATCTGGAGCAATCAATAGCAGAACCTGCTAATACCAAGGTAAAATGTGAGGAGCTCCATTGTGATTATTTCCTGAATCCAAAGAGAGCTTCAGAAGAATCCACACATGGTCATGAGCATGGAATTGATGTAAACAAGGGAGACAACATTTCTGCAGACTGTTCCTTTGGTTATCCTGCACATTTCCTGCCAGTAAAGAAAACTTGCTTACCACAGATTCACGCTATATCTCACCCACCCGAATCTTATGAACTGTCTAAAGTGCTTATTAAAGACAAGTATTGTATAAATGTTCGTGAAAAAAAGTTGGGTGATCTTGACTTGCCTCCTGCCATCAGCGATATAGAGAGTTATGAGCTTTCTAAGGATGAAGAAAGTAACTGCTCAAGAAGTGAGCATTGCCCTGAACAATTGTCTGAAACTGCTGACACTTCAAATGAACCAAAAACTGAAATAGCAAACAAAGACCATCTGAGTACAGAGTATGTTTTAGAGTTTCAAAATACAAGTTGTTCTGACTTTGCATCAATCAAAAGAGTTCCTAAATATCTTACAAAACCAGTAGCAAGTTCTGACAGTCTGTTCGTGAATTTAGACTCTCAGTCGCTTTATTCTTTGTCAGGAGAAGCAAGCAGTGATTTATGCACCAAGAATTCTGTTGAAGGAAAGGTAGAATCTGATGACACAGGTCTTGGATCGGATGAAAAAGAAAAAGACACTGAACCAGAAGCTATTGATTTAAGTACAGATGTATGTTTGTATGAAGTCGGAATACATAATTACAGCATTGTTGAAAGAAAAAACTCGCTAGATTATGAGCATTTCCAAAATTCATTTAATGAAAACAATGTTCTTTTAGTACATGATATACAGAATATTGACAATGCAGTGCATGATAGTAAATTCTCAGCTGCTCATGATGACTATGTAAAAGAAAATGTTGAACTGAAAGAAGCTGTAAATGATATACTTGTGGATGAAAGTATTGGACAATGCAATGAACCTAATGCCAATCTGGATTTAACTTCAAATGAACACAAAACTGATGTGTTGTTTACTACTCAAAACAACCAACTTCACGGAACAGCACAGGAATACTTACAGAAATCAGGAAAAGTTAATCTAGAATGTTATAGTACTGCTGAAAACACCGTTCATGTGACACCAGAAACTGTACAAGATCAACTTGTTCATTCTTATGACCAAAGCACAGTAAAATCATCGGAAAAAGACAATAATGTGTCTGCTGAAAGCCAAATAATTAAAGAGAAAGTAAATGATTTCAGTGACTCATGTTTAAACATTTTCATCAAAAATGATGATAGGCAATCTAGACTTTTAGGCAAACCTCGCAGTTCATCTCTGATACGGACTTTTCAGACTCAGCGATCCGAAAGTGTTGGTTCTGGTTGTGAATCATTCTACTCGCTCGACAATAACAGCTTTACTGGCTCCCCTGTGGCGGCTAGAATTAAAAAGACATTGACTTGGACGCCAAGGGTCCTGTCAGAGAACAAGTTTGCAAGTAGCCTAAGTACAGGCACCTTTTCAGATGCTGCTAGCTTTTATACTGCTGAAACAAGTGGCACATTTTACTCAGCATTGTCATTTCAACATGAGAGTTCTGAAAATACGGAACAGTTTCAGACTTGCGAAGACCTCCAGGCTGTTCAAGATGTGGTAGAGGAGGATAAGGAAGAAAGGTCTAAGTTGTTTAGAGCCAAAACTGTCTTAAATAGAGGGTGCGAATTTGTACGTTCCAAGTTTAAAAATCACTTTCAGAGGTTGCCAAATTTTGTCAATAGGACATCATTGAGTTCTGGTGTATTGTCTGTAAAATTCTGTCATCGTGGTTGTGGATTTTCCTGTATGCAGCCTGGAAGGGATAATTCACTGTACAACATAACAGAACAGTGTTTTCATCAAGGCTTAGGAATAAGGGGTAATAATTTAGATTCAGGAATACAAGAGGATCCCATTGAGATGACAAAACTTGCACCAGAAAATAAAAGTCATGCTGAGGTTATGGCACTTAAACAAGACTTACAGATAACTGCAGGAGCTGTTAGACCAGACAATGGAAAACCTGAAAATACTAGTGTGGGATTGGGGCGAGAATATGACCAATGTGTCAATGAATTAGAGCCAGATGTAGACAGAGATGCTGGCAGAAGGGTTGGTCCTCCAGGAGTGAAGATCAGGAGGAAACTTGTTGGGAATGTTGTGAAACCAAGTGTGGATGCTCATGAACTGTTACAGCTGACAGAGAACTTTGATGACGACCTAATGGAGTCAAGCGATGATGCGTTTGAAAAAGGTAGGTAAAGAAACAGTTTTTTTGCTTTGATACTTCTGGTGCTTGATATTTCACCTTGCCTGAATTCATTTGAACATGCTTGTTTTTGATGATTCCATAGTAACTTGTTATTGTTGTATCGGTCATTCGAAAAACTTTTAAATAATAATGATATGAAAAAAATTCCACTGTCAGACATCATCAGCCATAAAACTCTTTTTTTCTGGACTTCATAGCATTGGGTTAGTTTGAAGACTAAAAATTGATCATTATAAGAATTGAAATGCTGAAAATTTTGATATTGAAATGCTGATTAAAAAAAGTGCAATAAAAGCTGAAAGTGTATTCTCTGATCAGCCTGTGCAGACAGGCAGGGAATAATCTGAGACAAAAACTCATTGCACATGCATGAAGCCCCATTTTCTCAGAGCCAGACTGGAATGGAATATGAGTTAAAAATTGTTTTGTAGATGATGCAACACGAGAGCCAAAACAATATTTGAAGAGTGAAGACTTGAAGAGTGAAGACCATCGTTGTGGAGAATATGATGAACACGACGGGGCGTCTCTGTCAGAGAGGTACGTTTCTCAGATCCATAATTGTGATATTTATCAGTTTGGGTTGTAAAGCATTTATTGGGTGTTCTTGCTTGTTTTTCTCATGTTTTTGAAGGAAGACATTTCTTTAAAAGAAAACCTCCCTATATTTTCTATTTTGCCTGTATTAACATTTTTTTCTATAATCGTCTGTGAATTTTGTTTGCCTTAAATTGTATGTTGATATTGTTATTGCATGCTTTGCAGGATGTAAAATATTGTAATTGTGATATTTCTCAGTCTTTATGTGGGGATATTAATGTTATTGCGATATTTATCAGTCTAAATGGGGGAGATTATTGTTTGTGTGATATTTCTCAGTCTAAATGGGGGAGATTAATGTTATTGTGATATTTATAAGTCTCAATGAGGGAGATTAATGTTATTGTGATTTTTCTCAGTCTAAATGGGGGAGATTAATGCTATTGTGATATTTATCAGTTGTAATGGGGTAGATTAATGTTATTGTGATATTTCTCAGTCTAAATGGGGGAGATTAATGTTATTGTGATATTTATCAGTCTTCATTGAGAATATTAATGTTATTGTGATATTTATTAGTCTAAATGGGGAAATTAATGTTATTGTGATATTTATCATACAGTCTTAATAGGGAAGATTAATGTTACACTGTAACTCCAATATAAAGCGCTCCGTTATAACGCTGAATCCAATATAACGCGGATGGTGCTTGGATCCCATTTTTTCTCCAACCTTCCATTTGATTTCTGATTCAAATCCGTATTATGCAACTTCATGTATTTTCAGACAATTCAAAGATGGCGGCAATCACAGTCATGTTGATTGCTTTATACAACCGTCCGTTTAATCGATTATAATCGCCTCGAGGTTAAACAACACCGACAGCTAATTGGTGTTAATCTGTTATGTAATGTCAATAAAGGTGTGAAAAACTCGCGTGTCAGTGTTTATTACATGTATTCCTCATCAGAGCGGTTCAGTGCGATAATTTCCATAAGTTAAGTGCAAGCGGGATAGATATACAATTCAAGTAATTCAAAACGATTGAAACATTCTTACTTTGATATGGTTGCAGTTTGACTATATTAAATGAGCGGCTGTGAAATATACTGCCTACTGTATAAAACAACTTTTCCTGTCATTTCATTATCATTCTAGTATTATGTCATGTAATCTTTCAGTTCGTGTATAAGAAATTAAATAATGCAGACGATTTATTTACATGCGAACGCAGTGTACCGGCAATTGTTAACAGAGTTTCACTTTCATTTTCGCGCGGTATCAGAAAGTCCCCGGGAAACACGTTTTTTGCATGCGTATGACGCAATAAAACAATTTTTTGTACATGAGTCGTATTGCATTCAATCTAAATTTAAAGTCGCTCGTCCAATGAAAGCTCTGCCCCATAATGCACTGTACTCTTAACACTTCTGAAAATGGCATATATGCGTACGGTTGTGTTTACGAATTTCTTAAACATATATCGTCATTAATGTTCAAGATTATTATTTTTTAAGTGATGTTGCAATTTTATTGGATTATCGGATAAATGTGCACATAAGAAAAGCGGTATGTATACTATCGATATCGACTTATCGATACGATTCGGTTTATATGCATGTATTTGCGTCAACACAGCATGGCAATATACATGACCTATATTATAGGCTATTCTATACCTGTTTTTTTTTATAGCGCCCTGAAGTAAATGAGCTCAGAACCTATAACGCGGATCCGTTATAACGCTGTTTCGCGGCTTGGACCCCATTGACCGCGCTATATTGGAGTTACAGTGTATTGTAATATTTATCAGTCTAAATGTGGGAGATTAATGTTATTGTGATATTTCTCAGTCTTAATGGGGGGAGATTAATGTTATTGTGATATTTATCAGTCTTAATGTGGGAGATTAATGTTCCTTTGATATTTATCAGTCTTAATGTGGGAGATTAATGTTATTGTGATATTTCTCAGTCTTAATGAGGGAGATTAATGTTATTGTGATATTTATCAGTCTTCATGGGAGAGATTAATGTTATTGTGATAATTCTCAGTCTGTAAAATAGATTTCTGTAGTTGTGGTTATGTTAACAAGAGAGGTCATTGTGATTTTGATATTTAACAATGGGGTAGCCATCAATGTTAAAGATAGATTACTGTGGTATCGATATTTGATATTTGTTATATTGGTCAATATTTACTCGGGAAGTTTCTTAGATTATGATATTTTTCTTGATTAAGTGGGAATATTACTGTGATTGTAATATTTATTATTTTTGAGAGGATATCTGTTGTGATATTCATCAATTTACCAATTTTAACATGGGAGATTACTGCGATTATAGTACTTATCAATGTGAAGGGGAGGTTAGTGTGGTTGTGATATTTATCAATATTAGTGGGAGATTACGTGATTATAATATTTATCAAATGTGAACAGAAGGTTATTTCCCATGTTTCTGGTTAGAGCTTGTGACTCATGTCACTGAATAGCTGTATGTTGGTTGCAAAGTTAGTCTAGTGTTGTAAAGTTTAACGAAAGTTGTAATATTAAGAAATTGTTGCTATGTGTTAACCTGGCTTGCAATTCATGCGGCTGCTGCCTGTGATGATTGAAGTAAGTTATCATATTAGAATGAGCTGTGAATAATAATGTTATGTGAGTGAATGGTTTTCGATATGTGAAGCCCAAAACCATGCACTTTGATTGTATGTTGGTGGGAAAATATAATATTTTAAAGGGATCTTTTCACGGTTTTGTAAATTGACAAAATTGAAAAAAGTTGTTTCAGAATGGCAAATTTTCGGTTCAGTTATGATATTTGTGAGGAAACAGTATTACTGAACATTTGCCATGATCTAATATAGCCATTATATGCATCATTTGACGATTTTAAAACCTAAAAATTATAAAGCGTTGCAACGCGAAACAATTGAATAATTTGGAGAGTTCTGTTGTTGTTGTTTAAATTTGTGAAACTACGAATATTGCTTATATAACGTATCAAATACGCCAGTATGTATGCTTGGCAGGATAGCTCAGTTGGCTAATGCGTTTTTACTTCAGGATTCCGGGGGTCACTGGTTTGAGCCCTGCTGCGGGCTACTTTCTTTTCCTTTTTTAAATTTTATTTTTGATATTTTATTGGAGCTTTTAAAATTTAATGTTTACATTAATCAATATAAAGCATTTAATGACAAACTTCAAAACATGCCAAAATCTGTGAAAAGGCCCCTTTAACATATTATAATGTTTTTGCGTCATGAGATAATTAATAAGAAGTAAAAGAATTTAGGCATGGATGTTTGACTTCAGAAGTTTAAAGATAATTTTTTTCTTTAAAAAAAATGTTTTTGCATACATTTCCTCTCTCTTGTGCATCATATGATAATAATGATATTTCATGAGTGGATATATTTTGGCAATCATTTTAAGTGGCTTCTGGCATATTTGAGCTGATTTTTCAACGTTCATTTTGTAAATAAGTTCATGACTTGTGCAAATGAACTATGAAAAGAATGTTTAAATGCAATGAAGAAGTGTGGGAGGGGTGGGAGTTCCCTTTTAAACTCGTGTTTGACTCAGCAATTATCTTAACTGCATGTTGTAAACCACCTCAGATGGATAACCCCGTGTCAGATTTCTGCCATAAACTTTATAAAATTTATGAAAACTGTGATAGGGGTCTGTTGTAAATGTGTCATTTCTTAAATTATTGATATCCAATTACGGTATATGCTGGTAAAACCCTTTTGGAATTAATGAGAGTTTCATTTATGCTCTGTGCCTTACAGCTGTTTACTTTGGGATTTACATGCAAGATTTCATGCAACTGAATGTAAGTAATGTTTGTTTAAAATATCAGAGTAATTGTCCTAAGGGATTTTTAATAAGAATTAATTGTCTGATTTTACTCCTTTTATAGACTTTTCATCAATGCATCTTAATCAAAATTACCGAAAAAATCCTTTTACTACACTTGTATATCTTTTAACACCACATAACAAATAATAAGGTCAATGATTTTAAATGTCAAATTACGTTGTACATAATTATTAAAAAACAACACTATATATATACAATGTATAATGGAGCCAAAATTGTAAAAATTATTAGTTAAAATATCTGTTTGAAATTTGCAGAAATATATTAAATAGATTTGAAATATTGTACAAATTTAGGCATTGCACATGTACAATGTAGAAGTTCCAATCTATGTTTTTTTTAACGTTATACATTTTGTATGTATGTTATCATGTATCATGTAATAGTTTTATTTGTATTTCTTTAGAAATGACATCAGTATTTGTTTTTCACAATTACACTTTTTGAAGTTTGATTGGTGACCAAAGTTTTTGTTATGGTCTGACATCAGTGGAAACATGTTTGTCACAACTAACTCAGTTATAAAGAAAGATTTTTGTGAAAACTGAAATCAAGGGTCAAAAGGTACCCATGAACGTTTTAACTTAAAGTTACATAATGGCTTAAAAAGCCTTTCAAACATCTGTTGAAACCTTTCTGTAAAATGAAGCAATATGTATTAAATTACCATGCACAGATTGGAGTTTCTGTAGTGATTTCTTTGTATTTTTTAAAGTCAGGTATGTATATTTTATTTAATGTATTATTTTTAGCTCATCTATTTTTTGAAAAAAAATTATGAGCTATTGTCATCACCTTGGCGTCGGCGTCGGCGTCGGCGTCGGCGTCGGCGTTGGCGTTGGCGTCGGCGTCCGGTTAAGTTTTGCGTTTAGGTCCACTTTTCTCAGAAAGTATCAATGCTATTGCATTCAAACTTGGTACACTTACTTACTATCATGAGGGGACTAGGCAGGCAAAGTTAGATAACTCTGGCGTGCATTTTGACAGAATTATGTGCCCTTTTTATACTTAAAAAATTGAAAATTTTGGTTAAGTTTTGCGTTTAGTTCCACTTTTCTCAGTAAGTATCAATGCTATTGCATTCAAACTTGGTACACTTACTTACTATCATGAGGGGACTGGGCAGGCAAAGTTAGATAACTCTGGCATGCATTTTGACAGAATTATGTGCCCTTTTTATACTTAGAAAATTGACAATTTTGGTTAAGTTTTGTGTTTAGGTCCATTTTATTCCTTAAGCATCAAAGCTATTGCTTTCATACTTGCAACACTTACTAACTATCATAAGGGGACTGTGCAGGCAAAGTAATGTAACTCTGACTGGCATTTTGACAGAATTATGTGCCCTTTTTATACTTAGAAAATTGAAAATTTGATTAAGTTTTGTGTTTAGGTCCACTTTATTCCTACAGTATCAAAGCTATTGCTTTCATACTTGCAAGATTTATGAACTATCATAAGGGGACGGTGCAGGCAAAGTTATGTAACTCTGACTGGCATTTGGACGGAATTATGGGCCCTTTATACTTAGAAAATTGAAAATTTGGTTAAGATTTATGTTTTGGTCACTTTACCCCTAAAGTATCATAGATATTGCTTTCATACTTGGAACACTCACAAACTATCATAAGGGTACAGTAAAAGGACAAGTTGCATAACTCTGGTTGTCATTGTTACGGAATTATGGCCCTTTTTTGACTTAGTAACTTTTAATATATGGTTAAATTTTGTGTTTCGATCCACTCGAAGTATCAAGGCTATTGCTTTCAAGCTTCAAATACTTACATGCTATCATGAGGTTACTGTACCTGGCAACTTGAATTTTACTTTGACCTTTGAATGACCTTGACTCTCAAGGTCAAATTATTAAATTTTGCTAAAATTGCCATAACTTCTTTATTTATGATTAGATTTGATTGATACTTTGATGAAACTACTCTTACCTGACATACCACAATAGACTTCACCCAAACCATCCCCCGTGCCCTCCCCCCCCCTCCCCCCCCTCCCCCCCCCCCTATTTTTTTTTTTTTTTTTTTTTTTTTTTATAAGATCATCTCACAAATGACCACCACACCCTCACACTATACCCCCACCCCACCCCCCCACCCCACCCCCCCCCCCAAATTTTTTTTTTGATTTTTTTTTTTTTTTTTTTTTTTTTTAAGATCATCTCACAAATTATCACCACACCCTCACACTATACCCCCCCCCCCCGATTTTTTTATTATTTTTTTTTTTTTTTCGCTTTTTTGGAAGATAATGTAATAAATGTCCACAACCCCACACTATACACCCCTCTTCACTCCACTCCTCCCTCCTTTGTGATTGAAAATGAGAGTCCCTTCACCTTTAAAAAGAAAATAGATGAGCGGTCTGCACCCGCAAGGCGGTGCTCTTGTTTAACTTAATCATAGGCGTACAGCCAACATATTTCATTAAATGACCAGATTAATTATGTAGATTTTTAGATAAAACATCTTTAATTTCTCGTTTTAAAACGACACTGTTTGAGAAAAATATTTTTCAATCATAATGATAATGGAAAAATGTGAATTTCTTTTATTAAGACAACAATATAAGAGAATAATATTTTTCAATGGAACATGTGAAACCTATATTTTAAACAACAATTTATGGATAATAGTTTGTAGTGGGTGGATGTATCAATGTCAGTACAGGCGTGATAGGCGAAGTCCTGTGTACACAGGGCTGTCATTCAGAGTATGTCGTGATAAAGGATTCCTCGTTTGATGTGGGCGTTCATATCCTATGGGTCATTCTTTATACATGTATCAAAGTTCAACTTATCAACAAAATATAGTTTTAATGGGATCTTTGCTTATTTTTGCAAAGCCTATGAGCCAAATTACGATGTATCAGTGGTCTTCTGCCCATTAAACAATGATCAGATCACAACCAAGTAAAAAATGAATGGAGTTTTCATGTTCATTGCAATAAAATGTCAGAAAAAGTCAGTTTCAACTGATTTTTGTATTGTCTATGTTTGTTGTTATTGGGAAATTTAAATTTAGTAAACATTATTTATGGCTATGATGTGTTTGAAACATGGTTTAAATGCTTTGCATCAGAGCTCATTACGATTGTTTATAAGTTTATAAACAAGGATTCATTTGAAAATATTTGCTTATTGTCAGAAATGAAGAGAGAAATAATAAGGTTTGCATATCAGGCTTAATACATGTAAGTAAATTATTTTTGATTGGTCTTTTAAAATAAATATGAAATACTCCTTATATAGATTACAATGAATGCTTAAATTGGGTTCTGTCATTGAATCTGTGTAATATTTTCTTTTTTTAAACAACGTTTTTTTCTTATTTTTCAATTATGAGCTCACCTTAGCACTACATGTATGTGCTCATGGGGAGATTTTGTGATCGCCTATTGTCCATCTTCTGTTTTCCGTCATCAACATTTGCTTTGTTTAAACACTCTTGAAGCCACATTTATTGTCCAATCTTCATGAAAATTGAATGTGTATCCAAATAATATCTTGGACGAGGTCGAAAATGGTTCCATTTGGTTGAAAAACATGGCCATCAAGCGTTATGGCAGTTTTCCTTAAATGGCTATAGTAAAACCTTGTTAACACTCTAGATGTCACATTAATATCCAATCTTCAGGAAACTTGGTCAGAACATTAAAATTTTGTTCTAATGAAATCTGGGCTGAGTTCGAAAATGGTTATAGTTTGTTGAAAACATGACCACCAGGTGTCCTGGCAGTTTTCCGTATAATATTATGGTTTTAGTAAAACCTTGTTAACATTCTAGATGTCTCAGTTATTGTCCAATCTTCAGGAAACTTAAGGTCAGAACATTAAAATTTTGTTCTAACAAAATCTGGGCAGAGATCAAAAATGGTTATGGTTTGTTGAAAAACAGTACTACCAGGGGTCTTGACAGTTTTCTTTATATGGCTTTAGTAAAACCTTGTTAACATTCTAGATGTCTCATTTATTGTCCAATCTTGATTAAACTTGGTCAGAACATTTGTTCTAATGATATCTGGACTGAGTCTGAAAATGGTTAACGTTTGTTGAAAAACATGGCTGCTGGGGGTCAGGGTAGTTTTCCTTATATGGCTATATTGAAAACTTACGCTACATTAGCCACATTAATGGCCAATCTAAATAAAATTTGGTCAGAACATTTGTCCCTCTCAAATCTTGGCTGGGATGGCAACTGGATCATGTGAGCTAAAAAATCTAGGTCACTGGGGTCAATTAAAAAAACATGTTAACACTCTAGAAGTCAATTTTTTTTGGTCCTTTCTTCATTAATCAGCTCGCACTTTTTCAGGATAGTATTGTTTCTTTTGGTTTCAGGTGAGCTCCTTAAGGCCAATGGTCCTCTTGTTATTTCATGAAAATATATTTTTATTTGGAGCTAATAATTGCAAATATTTTGCTGGTAGGTTTTAGAAACAGTATATTTTTAAAATAAAAAGCAACAACATTTTGTAGAAATCTGAAGTGCACATGGCATTACAAAGATGAATAAAATATTTCATAATGTTTACCAGTACATAGTCGGTCATTAATTTTAGCATTCATACCTACATCATGACATGAAATGGAATGTGCACTATACAATGTATGTCAACATTAGCAGATTAATCTTGTGCTATTTTTAAAGGGATAGCATTTACTTTACAATTGGAAAGTACAAAGAAGCACTATCAGTGGTGTTAAAAGCTGTTTTTCTAATGATATAATCTTTTAAAACATGATATATTCAATCATGAAATATTGAGCATTAAAAATGAGAATTAAAAAAAAAATCAAAAATCAAGAAAGTTTTAATTTGTCGCTATTGGTGACACTTGCAATGGACAGTGGGAACCCTGCCCATACTGAGGAGTGGGATTACTACTTTGCTGTTGGTCGGTCAGTTTCTTAATTAGTAGGTCATTTGGTTTCTGTATGATATTTTAACCCTTTCAGTGCTGGAACCGAATTTTGAAGGCCTTTGCAAATAGTTTGGATCCAGATGAGACGCCACAGAACGTGGCGTCTCATCAGGATCCAAACTGTTTGCTATTCTGATAGTATTCTTTGAAAAAAAATCAAAGAAAATGCTAATTTAAGAAATTCAGCAGAAGACATTTTAGCAGACGACAAATTTCCCAGCATGCAAAGGGTTAAGTAGGCTTTGTATGATCATCAAGCAAATCAGAATGATGCTTACTTCATAATTTATAAAAGGAAGACACTTGTATATTTTAAGATAAACAGGACAAAGGTTAAGGTCAAAAGGGCTTGTAATATGAAATTGAGTCTTTTTCATTTCTGTACTATATCTAGAGAACACTTGACCTAAATTGATTGTGTGAATGGGTATGCCGATTACTTGCAATGAAAGGAAAATGCCTATCAATATTGATTTTGATGTAGACAGGTCAGAGGTCAAGGACACAGGGGCTGGTAAATAAATTTCCACTCACTATCTTGAGAATCCTTTAACCTAGGATCACATAAATGATTTTGCTGCTTATTCATGAACGAACATAGAAATCTATATACTTGTATCAATATATAGATCAAAAGGTCAAAGATCAAGTCATAGGTGCATGCAATATTATTATAAACAGTCTATTACGTAAAGTTGGAATACAACGTTAATTTTAGAATGGACTGTTTCAGCTTCGTATGGGCAAGCCCCCTTTGCTCATACACCGCATGGGCAAACCCCTTTGCTCATACACCGCATGGGCAAACCCCTTTGCTCATGCACCGCATGTGTATCAGCAAAGGGGGTTTGCCCATGCGGTGCATGAGCAAAGGGGATTTTCCCATGTGCCGCATGAGCAAAGGGAGGTTTGCCCATGCCGTGTATGAGAAAAGGGGGTTGCCCATGCGGTGCATGAGCAAAGGTCCATATTTTTTTTAATTGATAATTCTATAATTTATGGCTTTAATCTTTGTTTTTATGACCACTGACATTTGCATTGTCAAAACTAAGCAAATGAGGCTAAAACAGTCCATTCCAGAATTAATGTCATATTCCAACTTTACATACATGTAATAGACTGTTTATAAAATACCTGAGAAATAATGCATGTTGACACTTAGTGAATGTAGGGTTTTGGGGCATGTTTTACATAGAGAATAATAGGCTAGTGTTGATTATAGATCAGGTTTATCATGCAAGGCTTAGAAAACAAAAAGCACAAGCCTTGGCGAGTGCTTTTTCATTTTCGTGCCAAGCATGATAAACCTGATCTATAATCAACACTTATCTATTATTCTATTTATCCCACTTTTTATTTTGTAAACTTTTTTGTATAAACAAAATTAGTTTGACTGGATAATTTCGCTGGATTTATGACGTCATTTCCTCGAAATATTGACGTCATTTCCTGCCGTTGATTATAGATGATATTTAATCAACGGGGCATTAATCAACCGAATTCGCTGTAAAAGTGGGATAAAAACCTCTCTTGTTGTTATAAAGTGCTATTATATGAACTTCAAATTCCTAAGAATGGAAAGTAGGGCCTGACACAATCTATGTATCACTGTCTTCAAAATTGTGTCTTTAAAGTTCTCGCCCATTGGGCTTTCAATATAGGTATAATACACGTTTTCGAGGGCATGATCATCTGCGGGCTCTCGAAAAATCTGTTCTGCGCACTAGTGCAGGAACGGATTTTGAGAGCGCCCGCAGATGATCATGTCCAAGAATAAACAAATCACATATACCAAAATAATTTTAAATAACTTTGAAAACAATTTGTTTTGTTCATTCGAAAATTCAACAAAATAATTTGATTATTTCAATACAGTTCAAGGTTGTGTTTTACATATGCCTCACTCGGTCATCATCCAAAATGACAAGGCTTCACCTTGGGATAGGCAGTTTTCGATTTAAAAAGTGTTTAAACAGTGGATTTATGCAAAGTTGAAATGCAGCCGCGCAAAGTAAGAAATGAGGAATTATTTTGGAATTTACAGCAGGAACGTTGAAGGTAATTTATTTAACACTTACATTTACAGCATAGTCTTTTGAAAGTGTTGAGTAAATAACCTTAACTTCATTGACGTTGCCGATAAAATAAAGCTGTTGTCAAGAGAGTGCAGATGGTATAACTTGAAAAGTGGATTGAAATAGTCATTATCCCTGCATGCATGAGGAAACTCAGGTGCTTATTCAGTTCCCCATTTATGCTTGGAAAGTCGTCGAAGGCTGGAGAAGGGAAGTAACTGCTCATGGACCAGATTATGGATATGAAAAACACTTAACAGGGCTTGAACGGCACGTGAATCGCATTGTTAATACACAATTTCTCCCGTTTAAGCCCTCCTTTTGCCATGTTTCTGCACCCCGCCAGAGGGCATTATAGATAGAGTTTATGCAATAATTTTAAATAAACCTAAAATATAACATAATACATCTACAAGTTACAACATTAATTCATTATCTTTGTTATCTTATCTTTATACAATTTTGTCGACTCACAACATTTAAGCAATGCTGATAACTTTTTGCTAGGTAAATAAAGAAATGTTATCTTCTTTTTGAGTTACTGATTTCTGGCCATAATTCTACTTGCTAGATAGGTGACCCTTAAAGAAATTGTCTTCATTTATATTATTTTTGTTATAATTCAAATAATTACACGTGGGAATTTCGAATATTGTCATATGGGAGCACACTATCTTTGAAACACTTTACAACTCAAGAGCCGTAGATGAGGATTTGCAAGTTTCAGTCATCTCTTTAACCACAAATATTATATGACTCCATAAATTTATGACTCTCATTCATTTTGATTTGTTCATGGTGTTCTATTGGCTGTGTAGCTGGTTATGTTTGGAATGAGTCAGCTGTGAATAGGATTAAAGGGACCGTCCAACAGATTTTGGCATGTTTTGAAGTTTTTCATTAAATGCTTTATATTGATAAATGTAAACATTGGAAGTAAAAAGCTCCAGTAAAAATGAAGAATAAAATTTAAAAAAAGAAAAAAAATTTAACCCTCAGCAGGACTCGAACCACTGACCCCTGGAGTCCTGGAGTAAAAAGTCTACCACTTAGACCACTCGACCATCCTTCCACATGCAATACTTGATGTATTTTATACTCTATATAAGCAATTCTCGTAGTTTCACAAAATGTAAGGACAACAACAGAACTCTCCAAATTATTAATTCGTTTCGCGTTGCAACGCTTTATAATTTTCAGGTTTTTAAATTGTCTAAAGATGCATATAATTGCTAATTTAGAGCATGGTAAATGTTCAGTACGACTGTTTCCTCACAACTGTCATAACTAAACAAAAATTTGCGAAACTGAAACTTTTTTAATTTTGTCAATTTACCAATATGTGAAAAGGCCCCTTTAAAATGACTTGTGAAATACGTGTTGTTATGATTATGTGCACAGTGGCTCTACTTTGGTTGTCATGAGATATGATTTTGTCCAGTTCTCTGCCTTTTGACTCCATAAATTTAGTATGAGAGTTTGACATCAATCTACTGTGTGTATTTGAATAAGGAACTGAAATTAAACATCAGTTGAAGGTTTTATGGGTTATCAACATTAGAAATGTATGGTGCCTTAAGTGTAAGCAGTTTACATAAACTGTTGCACTGAACAAAAAGGCTTGAACAGGATGTGAGGATGAAACAATCTTGGTGGTAAGGGCAAATAAAATGTTTTTATGCTTAATTTTAATGTTTAAATGTTTTAAATTGTTTACCTGTGTCGGAAGTTGTCTTTTAAGTGAGATTGTTTAAATTATTTTTATCATGGTCATATACATGTATTTATCAGTATTTTGCTCTGTGTGTTATGTTGAAAATTGTGTATATTAAATTGTTTTATATTCATATTACAACCTTTTTCATATTTATTTAGACATTTAAATGCAATCAAAGTACTGATATTTTCTATGTTATTTCTTATGTAGATTTTGCTTCCATTCACAGTGTATTATGTATGAAATATGATACAAAGAGAAATACATACATGTACACCATAAAGATGGTGCTACTGATGGGTGTTTGTTTAAAAATTTGACTTGTTAAATAATTATTGTGACGTAGGAAATTATTTGAGCTATGCTTTGTAAAAAGGGGGTTTAATGCATGCATGTAAAGTGTAGTCCCAGATTAGCCTGCGCAATCTGCAAAGTCTTATCATGGACAACACTTTCAGTCTAAACTGGATTTTCACTTAGAAGAGACTTTCTTAAACCCATTTATGCCTAGCGTCTAGAAAAAAGGCCTCAGCATGATGCGGCGTCTCATCAGGGTCTGCGCTGTTTGCTTACAGGAATTTCTGTAAGAAATATTATAAATATAGAAATAAATATACTAGACATCCCTTATTTTGGAAATAAATTGATCCAATTTAGAAGGATGGGAGAGTCCACTAGGCATAAATGGGTTAAACAGAAAATATCCTAAAAGCAAAAAGTGTCGTCCCTGGTATACCCACATGCATTAAACCCCCTTTTCACAGAGCCCTTTTATTATTTATCTGTTCCAATATGAATATATGCTCCGTTCTTGGAAACCTGGGCTTAATGATGCACATTGAGTGTCATCCCATATAAACCTGTGCAGTCACCTCGCGCTTATCAGGGACGACATTTTCAGCTTTTTGAAAATATTTCTATTTAAAAGAAGTCTCTTTTAAACACAAAAATCCACCATAGAAAGTGTCCTCCCTGATTAGGCAAATCTGGGACCACACTTTACTCAAATGCTTTAGTTCAGTTTGTTTAAACCTATTTATTTAAGCTCGATTTCATTGAATTTAGCTCGATTTCATTTAACTCTTTCAGTGCTGGAACCGAATTTGAAGGCCTTTGCAAACAGTTTGGATCCAAATGAGACGCCACTGAACATGGCCTCTCATCTGGATCCAAAATGTTTGCTATTCTAATAGTTTGTTTTTTTTAAATCGAAGAAATGCTTAATGTAGAAATTCAGCAGACGACATTTTAGCAGACGATAAATTTCCCAGCATGCAAAGGGTTAAAGCCTTAGGCTTATTGAAAGGCTCTCGATTCCATTTCCTTTTACCAGTTCTTTGTGTCTTTGGGGGAGATTGAAAGATTGAAATCCAATTGGGGATAGAACCGTCACTAGGGGGACACCATATCCACTACGTCACGTCAACGAAAAGCATTAGACCCAGTGCTTCCAGACAGTGGCTCATATTATGGCTATATTACAGAACGTCACCCCCCTTCCACTCAAACTTAACCCTTTGCATGCTGGGAAATTTGTCGTCTGCAAATATGTAGTCTGCTGAATTTCTAATTTCAGAATAGCAAACAGTTTGGATCCTGATGAGACGCCACGTTCTGTGTCGTCTCATCTGGATCCAAACTGTTTGCAAAGGCCTTTAAAATTCGGTTCCAGTACTGAAAGGGTTAATATAGGAAGACCCAAGGAATGCACAAGGGAGGCTTGAGTACGCCTTGTTTGAGTGTGAGTCGAGTAGGATATTGGGATTCACAGTGTTAACCCTTTCTCACTCAGAGGCAAAGTGAAAATGGATATGTGCAATCAGCATAAAATCAGAACAGCCTGCGAGTAACTGGCAATCTGTTCAGGTTTTATGCTGTTTGCTGCTCATCAGTATGAAAGGGTTGGAAATTAAATTTTAAAATTTGAATCTAGTTAGAAAGGTTTTTAATTAAATTAAACTACAAATGGGTCAAAATACGTTTCTAAGTGGTAAAGGGTTAGCTCATGTGATGGTAGCAGGAGGAGTCAACAAATTATAGATTATCATTAACCCATTTATGCCGAGTGGACTCTCCCATCCTTATAAATTGGATCAATTTATTTCCAAAATTAGAGTTGTCTGGGATATTTATTTCTATGTTTAGAATATTTCTCATAGAAATTCCTTTAAGCAAACAGACGCTGCATCATGTGGCGTCTCATCTGGGTCTATGCTGTTTGCCTAGGCCTTTTGTAGACGCTAGTCATGAATGGTACGCAGACAAACACAATTTCAATAGTGTGTCATTATCTGTTTTGCTCATCAGATTATAAAAGTCATGTACAGTATTTCCACCCATATACCAGTTATATAGAAATTTTCTACGGACATATGATATCATATTTACTACGAGTAATATTGAAAAAATGCATGATATTCATAATCAATAATAGATAAATGTTTCTCGATAAAACAAAAATTACAAATTCTCAAATTATAATCAAGATGCAACTGCCTACCAATTTCAATAGTTAATTTGTGATTGGAGCATCTAAACTTGGCAAAGGCTATCTGATATTTTAGGGGAATTTCCAACTGCAAATATCTTTATAGTTCTTATAATGGCTGCCTCTAGATGCATTGTTTATGTCACTGTGCCAATTTTGTGTGACGCAATCAATTATACGGTGACGAAAATACACACTAATAAGTCTACGTTGCCAATATCCTGAGAGATCCACACGAATCGAAACCATATCTAAATATTAAAGATTTTACATGTGTTGCCCAGCAAGTACGCCCGGCGTTATCTTTTGATATTAACATATTATAGCATTGTTTAGGAAATCTGTTATTAGGCATCATTAACAGTTTACACCAATATTTAATGCAATTAACAAAATATGTAACAGATAAAGGTAGTCGGCCACATTCGCCAAGGCCAATACAGGTATTAGTATTTTTCCTTACATGCAAAATGCGTTTACAAAATTTATTTTAGACAGTATCAATGGCATTTACATAATATACATATCCCCATATCTGTGAGTCATAACACTATATTGGCTTTACCATGCTATCAAAAAGTAAAAAGAGTTCTTTAATAGGGAAGTTTCCAAAAGTCCCTTTATAACTATAAATTGAGAATATTGCTTTTTGAACTTGTGAACGTAGTTTCTCTTGCGCCGCGTTCCACGATTATTTTATTTGTAAACAATAATCCCATGATAAGTGGAAGTGGTATTTAATTTCGTACCCTGATATGTCCAGCGCTCGTAATTTCTTAAAGGTCCGCCATTTCTAAAAACAATAACTTCACTTTTATCTAAATTAATCTCCATTCCCGTGTTAATGCAAAATTGATCAACAACGTTTAACTGTTGTTGAAGTTTAAAGGCCGTTTCCGCACAGCTAGCAATATCGTCTGCAAACATGAGACATAAAATGTCAGGTATTTCATTTGAAATAAAAATTCCGGACCCACATGTTTCACGTAGCATAACTGATAAATCATCTATAAATAGAGCAAATATGGTAGAACTGGTCTTGACACCCTGACGGATACCAATATTACATTGAAAAAACTATGATATAGTGATTTGACAATAGGTTCTATACTTCGCCGCAGAATTAGTGTCGGTTGTATTATGTACTTTAACGCAGGAAAAGAGAGAGCTATACATTTTTTTTAATACGCAATGAATTTAACTTAAATTCCCTTTTTGGTAAGTGCTTGAAACATTACATTGTGGTTTATTTTATCGAATGCCTTTCTAAAGTCTATATATAAGCAATAGAATCTACCCCCCTTTTTATGTCCCCCACCCACTATAGTGGGGGACATATTGTTTTTGCCCTGTCTGTTGGTCTGTATGTTGGTCTGATGGTCTGTTTGCTCCAACTTTAACATTTGCAATAACTTTTTCAATATTTAAGATAGCAACTTGATATTTGGCATGCATGTGTATCTCATGGAGCTGCACATTTTGAGTGGTGAAAGGTCAAGGTCATCCTTCAAGGTCAGAGGTCAAATATATGTGGCCAAAATCGCTCATTTTATGAATCCTTTGGCAATATTGAAGATACCAACTTGATATTTGGCATGCATGTGTATCTCATGGAGCCGCACATTTTGAGTGGTGAAAGGTCAAGGTCATCCTTCAAGGTCAGAGGTCAAGTATATGTGGCCAAAATCGCTCATTTTATGAATACTTTGGCAACATTGAAGATACCAACTTGATATTTGGCACGCATGTGTATCTCATGGAGCCGCACATTTTGAGTGGGGAAAGGTCAAGGTCATTTTTCAAGGTCAAAGGTAAAAAAAAAAATTCAAAGCGGCGCAGAAGGGGACATAGTGTTTCTGACAAACACATTTTTCTTGTTTGACAAATATTTTTGAGCCATCGCTTGAAGGCAAAAAAATTATCTATGGCTGAATAGCCGGCCCGAAAACCTGCTTGAGATTCATCAAATTTATTGTTTCCTTCCGCCCATTCATATTATCGTTTATTTAATACACCGGCAAATATTTTGTACATTATATTAGTTAAAGAGATTCCACGGTAATTTCCAAGAATATGAGTAGGTCCAGATTTGTGTATTGGACATATTAAACTCTGACCCAAGTTTTAGGAAAATAACCAGAATCAAAAATTTGTTTTAAAAGTAATACTAAGAAGGGTGTTATATTGTTTAATGAATTTTTATAAAACTCAGCTGGTATTCCATCGATGCCACTGCTTTTATTATTGATTAAATTACGGATTTGAAATTCGATTTCTGCGAGTGTAAAGGGCTCATTTAACGAAATCACATCGTTTTTGGCATCTGTGTTATTGTTTATAACAATGCACATACAAGATACAAAATTGCTGGGCATGTCAGACGATGATGTATAAATTATAAACTGTATACTTTCAAGAACAGTGAAATATAAAAATAACTTAACAACTAGAAATGCTTTTAAATTTCAATTTATTTTACCTCTTTATGTATATATTGGAAAATATTGCTCCATTGATGCAATAAGGTACCATGTGCCTTCTAATTTCAATGTCACATGGTACCTTTTTGCACCAAGGAGGCGATATATTTTTTAATTTCGCACAAAATTAAATTAATAAATTTTGCTGTTAGCATTATCCTCAATATTTTGTTAAATAGCTTAAAACTAAATAGTTAAACAGTTGAAACTAACCTGTATTTATATTAGCTAGATTGCATTGGAAGCCTATTGCTGATTAAAAAGCTCTTTTTTCCTTTATTCGGTAAGAACCAGTACTTGGTGAATTTTTGGGGAGGCTTTGAGAATGCATCCACAGTAATGATTTAACTAAGGACCTCATGATTGAAAGACAGTTACCATATCCATTGTGCCATGGCAACCATTTTAAAACATGGATTGGTTGATAAATTGTAAAGTAATAACAAGTAGTCCCTTTTCTGAGTGCAGCATAGAAAAATGTAGTTTTCATTGAAAT
This sequence comes from Dreissena polymorpha, assembly GCF_020536995.1. NCBI lineage: Eukaryota > Metazoa > Mollusca > Bivalvia > Myida > Dreissenidae > Dreissena > Dreissena polymorpha. Next base: position 70,242,151 of record NC_068364.1, read on the forward strand.
TGCACAAATAATTGTCTTTACATTTAAGTTTTGAAATAATTATGTTCCCCACCACTATAGTGGGGGACATATTGTTTTTGCCCTGTCTGCTGGTTTGTGTGTTTGTGTTTGTTTGCGTCAAACTTTAACATTTGCCATAACTTTGCAATTTTGAAGAAAGCAACTTTATATTTGGCATGCATGTGTATCTCATGGAGCTGCACATTTTGAGTGGTGAAAGGTGAAGGTCATCCTTCAAGGTCATAGGTCAAATAAATACCTTCAAAGTGGCGCAATAGTGTTTCTGAAAAACAAAGTTCTTGTTTTTAATTATACCCCCACAAACAAAGTTTAGGTGGGTATATGTGAACTTGTCGGTCGGTCGGTCAGTTTTCATCCAATCCTCACCAAACTTTGTCACAAGTTTTATCTAAATGATCTCTAGGACAAGTTTGAACATTCCGGGCCTAAAACTATGTAATGGGGTCACTTAGTGCGTTTTTTAACATTCAGCATGGTGTCCGCTCTCTAATTCAAGTAGTTTACATCCGATCTTCACCAAACTCGGTCAGAAGTTTGTAACATAACGCACACAAAACGCACATTTGGGGCATTGTTGGATTTATATAATGATCGAAATTTGTACCACATTTCATACAATCTTAAAAAGGCAGCCATCTGGATCAACAAATCATTAGCCTCGGGTTATAATTACCGGACACGAATATTTGCTTACCGTATGTGCCAATCTTCGGTCATTTCCGTATGTATTCGTTAGGTGTCCGTTGCATACGTATATTTAGGTTGCAGACACGTGACTTAACAAACGGCCAATCAGAATTGTACATGTAGACACGTGACATTACACAGCCAATCAAAATTGTACACATAGCAATTATCAAAGCTTTCGTTGTTTATATCTATATTTATAGACAGTCTTACTTAAACGGCGAACATACAAGTCGCATTATTGCTGGCTTTCGCGGGATGGGCCCATTGCGGGCTTCGCATGTATCTTGTATTTGACAAACATTTTGGAAACGTTGTGTTGTGTTAATAAGCAGAAATAAAACGCAAAGAAATCAGAAATGAACTTTGTTGGTTACTGTGTGTTTTACACGAACGATACGCAATTACGCTACAAGTTGTATGGAGATGATCTTAAGGCCAAGTTAGAACATGGGCCTTTCTGGGTCAAAAACTAGGTCAAGCGGTCACTTAGTGCGTTTTAAAAATTGTACATCATTGGATAATAAAGGAGTTATGACCCTTTGTATCTTGAACAAATGCTTTTTGTGTGTGTCCGGAGCCATATCTTGGAAGTGCTTTGACGGATTTCATTCAAAATTGGTATGAGTATATATATGGATAAGAGGATGATGCACGTTTGCGTTGTCTCTGTCCAGAAAACTTTTTTGTCCAGAAGTATATTGGCGGGGGATATCAATTCAATGAATTTGCTTGTTTCCTACGAAGTGTTCTGCTCCATTTTCAGGGCTGCCAACAGGATGGGTAGTCTAATAAGGGAGACAACTGGGGATGAAGATGATCTGCCAGTTGGCTGTGAGGGTAAGTTACCTCCCGTGATTTTTTTTATATGTTGAAATGATGGTTGTGTTATGTCTCATTTCAATTCAATTTTTAGCTCGGCTGTTTTCGGAGAAAACCCGAGGTATTGTCACAGCCAGCTCGTCGTGACCTCTCAAAACAACAAAAAACAACATTTCGACAAGCTTTCATTTATTCAAAACTGCACCCGCAGCCGAGCATTGGCACCCGTTATGCAGTGCTCTTGTTTTAATTATTCATAACATATGCTGAAATGGACAATCAAACTTATGATCGCAGGAAATGAAAACATGTTTCAAAATCATCACCTTTTCTGAGTTTGTTACTCTATATTACACTATTAACAAGAGGGCCATGATGGCCCTGTACAGCTCACCTGAGTTCAAACTACAGTCGAAACCTTATGGCTCGAACTCGGGGGACCAACAACAAAAGCCAACTTAATGGAATTCAAGCCAACCGATTTCTAATATACTTTTATTCACTAACATGCATCTGCAATAGATTGTCATCTCCAGTTGAGGAGTATTTATACGGTCTAAACTCCCTACTGCGTAAGTTCAAAAGTTCTACTGAAAACCGCCGACTGCGTCTTTGTTTTATTATCCAATCAAGACCCGAACATCCAATATCCTGTGTATTACCAGAAACAAACTTAAGATAAGCACATGTCGTCTGTCAAAACAATGATTGTATAACTGTTAACATATTGAAGTAGCTCACAAAGTTAATTCCCATATATGCGCTCGGAAACAGACTTGCTTAAAACATTTAAAATAACGATATTTATTTTCATAAGAATTGCTAATATATATATAAAAGTTTGACAATTTCAATAAACAGATATTGGTTTATTTTCACAAAATTAACTCCCTTTCACTATGAAATGTTTATTTACGAATAAATACACCCACGCCAATTTTCGCGCGCTTTTTATCAGAAGAAAGAAATTAATTTAATTCATTTGCACTATGCTTTTGTGGCTAGAATTTGTAACCGAAAATAGCTGTACACTACGCGTGCAAATCGTGTCAGGTGATTTACGCATGTACAATACAACTGATCTGATATTGGGCGCTTATTTAATCAAATCTTTAAATAGAAACATATGCCGAAATTCATTTGATAATTTCGAACGTTTGTGTATGACATTCTTTAGGACTCTTATTGTCAATATTAACCAGAATTTGCTTTTAAAATGGAAATCGGGCATATGCGTGATTATCGAGTAATTGATAAAGACGGAAGAAGTTGCAAGTATGTGATTGAGACAGTTGAATCGTATGTATCGGGGAATGGAGAGACTCGGGGAAAATACGACGATTACATTACAATCAGTTATGAGTTCTCCATGGCTTCAAACTGTTAATTGCATAATCAAAAAAGCAATTATCACTCCCACAGATGAGGTATCATACAGCTAGGTGCGAACACTGTTTTGTTTTATACGCAGCATTTAAAAAGACAAAAATAACCTGTCTGGGACATGGGTGTGAAATACATGTTGACATTTTAAAAAGGCTACTCTCTTATATCTGCCAACAATGCTAATTATCCCATATTGCTATAATCTTTGTGAAGATTATACAATCATGTACATGTAATGTAGGAAAATCGTTCTTCACCATGTTGACCGTGAACGCTGTGAATCGCAGTGAATCACAGCGGAGATTATATTTATAGCATTGGCGGTGATCATGGTCAACCTAGCATGATAAAACGCGCGAGTTCGCGGTGATTTTTCACCCAAAATAAATAATGACCACCGCGTGTCGGTGATTTAGGCAAAAATCTCGGGCTGCGTAGTGTATATCAGAACGTTTTTACGAAGCACACTTATATGTGCATGCAAGGAACAGGCCTAAGAAACTTAACATGCATAAGCACTATATACACATTGCTGAAATATTAACCCATTTATGCTTAGCGTCTAGAAAAAAGGCCATGGCAAACAGCGTAGACCCAGATGAGACGCCACATGATGCTGATGAGCAGCAAACAGCATAAAACCTGAACAGACTGCAGGTTTTATGCTGGTTGCAAAAGTCATTTTCACGCGAGATGTGTATCATGTTATTTCTTAACATTTGACACAGCATTCGTAATAATATTGCAAGATATGTACATTTCCAGAAAGGAAATTAATTTCTGCGTTGAATAAGATCGAGTTCATGGAAATAGTTGCACAATTGGGGAAGTAATGGCTGTTCAAAGCAATGCATCCTGTTTTGGGGTGATTTTGAGTTGAATACCTTCTTACATGTATATATATATATTTGATAGTGAATTTTTTTTCCAAAAAGTCGATTTTTCGTGATGATTTGATTATTTTTCATTCAAAATGATTTTTTTACTTATTAATATCATAACCACACGCTAGCCACCTGTGGTTTACTAAGGTTAGGTAACATGACATGGTAAGATTGATGAATGAATTCTTTTATTATAGAAACGTAAACATCATGTGTAATTGATGTGAGGTAACATTTGTATTGCTTTACTGAAAATCAGTCCAGCAGGGCTGGCAATACAGGAAGTTTTTGCCACGAAACTTTCAAATTGCAAATATTATTTGTTTCAAATGCCTGTTAATTAAGCCTTTTTCCTTCTTTTTGCAGCTGGATCGATGAAGAAAATGAAGGACAAAAATGACAGGTTAGAATCGCTTCAGTAATTGCAGGGTTATTGTCCTTAACCCTTTCCCCCTTAGATACGTATTTTGACGCATTTGTAGTCCCTTAGAAAGTTATATTTAATTTAATACCTTTCTTAATAGATTAAAGTTTTTAAGGCTTCATTTCCAAACCTTAGATGAGCAGCAAACAGCAAAAAACCTGAACAGACTGCGAGTTACTAGCAGGCTGTTCTGGTTTTATGCTGGTTGCTAAAGCCATGTAGACTTTGCTTCTTATGGGGGAAAGGGTTTAATAACCGTACGTTACATTTATCTTTGTAGCTGTTCATCCTCTCTTTAAGCCCAATGCCAATAAAAATGTTTGTAAACATTTGGCAACAATACTAACATACAAACATTTAAGCCGTGCTCTGTGAAAAAGGGGTTTAATACATGTTCTTAACCCTTTGCATGCTGGGAAATTTGTCGTCTGCTAAAATGTCTTCTGCTGAATTTCTAAAATAAGCATTTTCTTCGATTTTTTTCAAAGAATACTATCAGAATAGCAAACAGTTTGGATCCTGATGAGACGCCACGTTCTGTGGCGTCTCATCTGGATCCAAACTGTTTGCAAAGGCCTTGAAAATTCGGTTTCAGCACTGAAAGAGTTAAAGTGTCATCCCAGATTAGCTTGTGCAGTCTGCACTGGCTAATCTGGGAAGACACTTTCCGCTTTTTATATTATTTGTTAATTGAAAGTCTCTTCTTAGCAAAAATCAAAAATGAAGTTTAGTCAGAAAGTGTTGTTCCTGATTAGCCAGTGCGGACTGCACAGGCTTATCTGGGACAACACTTTATGCACATGCATTACGCCCCTTTTCACAGAGCATGGCCCATTTATCTTCACAAAATTTGATACAGATTAGCCTTGCTTCAAAATGAGGCTGAATGCCTGCGTGTTTACCCTTTACCACTTAGATAGGTATTTTGCCACTTTGATACCCATTATATCACTTAGAGACGTATTTTCATGCATTTGTAGTCTCTCACAAAGTTATATTTAATTAAATACCTTTTTAGCTTTTGTGATCGCCTTTTGTTCGTCCTGCGTCGTCCGTCGTCAACATTTTGCCTTGTGAACACTCTAGAGGCCACATTTATTATCCGATCTTCATGAAACTTGGTCAGAACATTTGTCCGATTGATACCTCTACTGAGTTCGAAATTGGGTCATGCTTGATCAAAAACTAGGTCACTAGGTCAAAAAAAAAGAAAAACCTTATGAACACTGTAGAAGTCACATTTGATGCCCAATCTTCATGTAACTTTGTCAAAATGTTTGTCTAAATTATATGTTGGTTGAGTTCAAAAATGGTTCCCGTCCGTTGAAAAACATGGCCGCCAGGGGCGGGGCAGTATTCCTTATATGGCTATAGAGAAACCTTGTGAACACTCTAGAAGTCACAATTTTTGCCCAATCATCATGAAACTTGTTCAAAACATTGGTTTCATTGATATCTCGGACGAGTTCGAAAATGGTCCAGATCAGTGAAAAAATATGGCCGCCAGGGCGCAGGGCAGTTTTCTCTCTATATATATAGTGAAAACATGTGAACACTCTAGAAGTCACATTTTTGGTCCAATCTTCATGAAATTTGGTCAGAACATGTGTTTTCTGGATATGACGGTTGAGTTCGAAAATGATTCGGATCGGTAAAAAAACATGGCCGCCAGGGGGGGGTCATTTTCCTTATATTTATATAGTAAAAAAGCTTGTGAACACTAGAAGTCACATTTTTTGCCTTATCATCATAATTTGTTTTCTAAACATCAATTTTAAAGATATCTCGGACGAGTTCGAAAATGGTCATGATGGGTGGAAAAACATGGCCGCCAGGGGGTGGGGCAGTTTTCTCTATATGTATATAATGAAAACATGTTAACAGTCTAGTTCTGATAAGCAATAATGTTAAAGAAAGATAACCTGTACATACATTCTAATAGTTAACTCCCTTGTATAAACCTGGGACTTCCTTCATAAAATGTGGTGTACATAAAGACAGTAGTTTGCATGCACTTAATAAACCTATCGTTTCTATGTCATAAAATAACTGTACATGTACTAATGCACTGTAGAGCCTTATCTTTGATCTTTACTGATAAGCCAAGTTAACTAACTGTGTTTGGTGTATTGATTAAACATCTACTGTGCTATGAAATTGTTTCCATGGCAATATTGACTCCAGTTAAATGCGCTGGCTTATCTTTACATAATTAGTGCAGTAGATAATGACCACTCTGTATTTATCAAACATACTAGTATGCTCAAGACACTCTCCCTTGAAGGGTCCACACTTCTGCTAAAATAAAATGGGCTTTATTGTATTTCTACAGTTGTTTATAGTGAAACATTGTGAATACTTATAGTCACATTTTTAGTTCAATCTGAATGACATTTGCTGAGTTCAAATGTATATATCATATCTTGATTTAGTTTACTAAATTAGTTTTAATAATATCATCTTCAAACATCATGGTGACAATCTTTATGAGCATAATATTTTTGAGGGCATATAGTGATCCGTCCGTCTGTCTGTCCTTCTGTCACACTTTGCGTTTAGGTTATCACGTTTAGGATTCGAAAAATGCTCATAACTTCTATGTCGCTTCAGATAGCAATTTGATATTTGGCATGCACGTGTATCTCATGAAGCTGCACATTTTGACTGGTGAAAAGTCAAGGTCGTCCTTTAAGGTCAAATATATGGCTTCAAAGCGGCGCAGAAGGAGGCATTTTGTTTCTGACAAACACATCTCTTGTTTGCTCATGGTGAAATTTTGTTATCACCTTTTGTCAATTGTCTGTCTTCCATTGTGCGTCATGAATATTTGCCTTGTCAACACTGTAAAGCGGCCACATTTATTGTCTGATCATCATGAAACTTTGTCAGAAGATTTGTCCCAATGATACCTTGGACGAGTTCAAAAATGGTTCAGGTCTGTTGAAAAACATGGCCGCCAGGGGGCCATTTGTTGTTCATTCTTCATGAAACTTGGATAGAACATTTGTTCCATTGATATCTTGGCCTGCAAAAAACATGTCATTTCTTTGTATCACAGGTGAGATATTTATTAGATTCAAGTTGTAAAGGCTTCATTTCTAGATACTGATGAGCAGCAGACAGCATAAAACATAAAACAAACTGCAAGTTTCTCGCAGGCTGTTCTGTTTTTATGCTGTTTGCAATAGCCATTTTCATTTTGTGTCTTGAGTGGGAAAGGGTTAAGTGTTTTCCAGATAAGCTTGTTTAGTCTGCACAGGTTATTCAGGGTTGACACTTTCCACTTTTATTGAAAATTTGAGTTGAAGTAAGTCTTTTCTAAGCAATAATTCTCTTACAGAAATTATCCTCTCTGATTAGCATGTGCAGGCGTTAAGCCCTGTTTTCTCAGATTGCGACTCATATCTTTTAGATATAACTTTGGAAAGAGAGAGGGCATGACAAACAAAAATGTAAAAAAAATGCCTTACTTTTGTTATTTGGGTTCAGAGTTGAAGATAACTGGTACTACTATGAAAGATTTGAAATTAAATATTAATTTTGTGTAAGTGTGAAACATGAAAACACAATCGAAAATGATACAATTTATTTCACATGCAAAACATGCCTGTCAGAATGTTTAACTGTCTAAGTAATGGTTTTTGAAAACCCTAGGGAGTTTGGGGGGGGGACTTTATGATTTTCACCCTGTATGCAATATAATCTAGAATCATGCTAGTTTATCAGGATAAATGTTTGTCTCTTGACATATTTTGATGGATGCGCTGATAAACGGTTTGAATCCTGACTGGATTGGTCTATAAACCCTTTCCCACTCAGAAGCAAAGTGAAAATTTCTATTCAAAAACAGCACAAAACCAGAGCAGCCTGTGAGTAACTCGCAGTCTGTTCAGGTTTTATGCTGTTTGCTGATCATCAGTATTTAAGGGTAAGAGATGAAACCTTTAAAACTTGAATCTAGTAAGAAAGTCCTTTAATTAAAATTAATTTCTTAGAGACTACAAATGCGTCAAAATACGTATCTAAATGTCTATAAAGGGTTAAATGGTCAATACTAGTCCATTTGCAATGTGTTTTACACATGCTTGTAAATACTATTTGAATTACAATGTGTTTTACACATGCTTGTAAATACTATTCGAATTACAATGTGTTTTACACATGCTTGTAAATACTATTTGAATTACAATGTGTTTGACACATGGCTTATAATTTGTTAATACATTAGAGTTACAAAGTGCGTTAAACAAATGGACCTATGCTTTCCCCTTTTTGGGGGAAAGGGAACTTTGTCCTCATCTTTTAGGCAAAAAACTATTTCTTTTGCAATGTCTGGAAGAAAGAATATACAAATTAATAATGAATGCTGTTATGTCTTAGATCAGTTGTGACAAGGTGCATAAATTCTAAGAAATTTTCTAAGTGAATGACACATTTTACGAAAGGTAAAAAAAACACATGAATATTGTGTGTGACTTTTTCTGCAGCTGAGATTAGAAGATGGAATAGGCAAACTTTCAATGGGATTAAAGATTAACATATTCTTGATAAACATGGAAGAAAGATAAAAAGAAGGCACTCATGTTGTTAAGTCTCTTGTTGAAGATGTTTTTTCCACGTCAAGATATTGTTAATCTAAGCTGGTTGATATCTTGCAACATAAATGCTGATAATGATGATTCCTTTATTGGACTACTCAGTTTTCAAGGATTTTAAATCAATTTAAAAGATACTTTTTATCAGAATTGTGCATTTCTTAGTGCAAACTTTGATTTATAATGCCCTTCCAGATTGGTTCTTTTGTTATTTTATCTGTACAGGTACAATTTAGTTTGTACTTTGGTAGCCCAACATCAACATGTCATGTTCTTGCATCTAGAATGACATTGCTTTATATCATATTGAAAAGAAATGCAATATCTTAATGAAACTTGGTGCACACAATACGATTTAAATTAGGAAAAGGAAATGACAACCAATAGTGTTTGCTTCTTGCAAAAAATTGGATTAAGAAAGAACTTAACTTTTATTAAAAAGGAAAGATCAAATTTTTTAATGTATTCCAATTAAAAAGATGGGAATGCTTTTTCTGATTAACATGTAGAATCAGTATAGCATGCAAATGAATTAGTGCTAAAGAAGGGAAAAGGAATTTGATTCTGTTTCACACATAAATGTTTAGTAATTAAGAACGTTATTCATATGAGTGAATTTTTTAATCATACATATTGCTATGTATTTAAAGATGGAAATTAAATGCAATCACACAATTTATGTGAAATAAGTAAAGTGTTTTTATAAAGGACACATTAATGTTAAAGAAGTTATAACATCACTTTGTTAGGCACAGATAATGTTTCCATTTTGGAGTTGGCGTTTTTTATGACAACAAACACATCAAAATTTATTGTTGTTTAACCCTTTCAGTGCGGGAACCGAATTTTCAAGGCCTTTGCAAACAGTTGGGATCCAGATGAGACGCCACAGAACGTGGCGTCTCATCAGGATCCAAACTGTTTGCTATTCTGATAGTATTCTTTGAAAAAAATACAAGAAAATGCTAATTTTAGAAATTAAGCAGACGACATTTTAGCAGACGACAAATTTCCCAGCATGCAAAGGGTTAATCTCAGATTAACTGCTGCAGGATACTCTAACACAGTTTTCTAACTGTTAAGTTTGAATTACAATTTAAATAACTTCCTTGTCAAATTAAAACCAACATTTGTTTGCATAATCCTCATGCTAATAACCTCATGGTTTGATTTTTCTAGAAAAGTTTTCAAATACATTAACTCTTATTGATATACATCAACCCTTTTTCATATACATTAATTAATCAGTAATTTTCATTTGAGTACCGAAACCTTTGATATGTCACTGAAATAGAAATTAAAACTGCTGCATTTAGGGCAGATGATATTGATAGATTGCTTGAATGAACGGACCATGTGAAATACTGCTGCATTGAGTGCAGATGTTATTGATAGATTACTTGAATGCAAGGGCAATTTAAAATACCGGTACTGTTGCATTTAGTGTCGATACTATTGAATTGTCAGTTTGATGGATTGCATAACAAAAGTGTCAAGCTGATTTTTACCTAAATTGTGCTGCATGGACTTGATTTGATTTTGCATTTGAAGTTGTTATCAGTGAATTAGCCTGGCAACACATGTAGGTCAAGGTCTTCATATTTTTCATAAAAGATTTTTGTCATAAACTGCAGGCGTGTTGTTGCTTTGTGAATTTACGTTCTGGTTTGTTTTTAAAAATTAGATTGTCATCATTACAAAAGCAAATTTTTTCATCAATTTATTGGAATATTGAAAAACACATTGAAAAAGAAGGCATTTTAAAATGTAAAATGGAATAATTAATTTTTGTTTGGAACATATTGACACTGTTTAAGTGCATTTTAATTTATTATATGAGGATGGAAATCAGATTATATTTGAGTTTTGAAGTTTATTACTGCATTCTGCTTTCCTAATGCAAGTTTTGTTGGAACATTTCAGGAAGTCCAGTGAAAAGCGACTTCAATGGAGATCTGTTGTGGAGAAGAGTGTAACATCCAGTCTGAACAGCAGGTGAGCATCACCATCATAATCATCATCAGTTGCAGGAGAATGAGCATCATCTTTGTCATCATCAACACAATTAGCAAACTCATTGTCAACATCATCATCATCATCATCAATAACAGCTACAAATTCAATATGATTGTGCTGCACCATCATCAACACCTTTTTTTATCACAAAAAACATCATCATCATAAGTAGCAGCAACATAAGCATAATCATCATCATCTTGAGTATCAGCAACTAAGCAACATGTTTTAAGAACTATCATCATCAGTATCTGCAACATAAGTGTCAAAATGATCAGTATGCGCAACATAAGTATCAACATCATAAGTAGCAGCAACATAAGTATCAACATAATCAGAAGCCGCTACATAAGTATCAACATTATCAGTAGCCACAACATAAGTATCAACATTATCAGTAGCAGCACCATTAGTATCAACATTATCAGTAGCTGCACCATTAGTATCAAAATTATCAGTAGCTGCACCATTAGTATCAACATTATCAGTAGCAGCACCATTAGTATCAACATTATCAGTAGCTGCACCATTAGTATCAACATTATCAGTAGCTGCACCATTAGTATCAACATTATCAGTAGCAGCAACAGAAGTATCAATATTATCAGTAGCTGCACCATTAGTATCAACATTATCAGTAGCTGCACCATTAGTATCAACATTATCAGTAGCTGCACAATTAGTATCAACATTATCAGTAGCAGCAACATAAGTATCAACATTATCAGTAGCAGCAACATAAGTATCAACATTATCAGTAGCTGCACCATTAGTATCAACATTATCAGTAGCAGCAACATAAGTATCAACATTATCAGTAGACACAACATAAGTATCAACATAATCAGTAGCAGCAACATAAGTATCAACATTATCAGTAGACACAACATAAGTATCAACATAATCAGTAGCTGCACCATTAGTATCAACATTATCAGTAGCTGCACCATTAGTATCAACATTATCAGTAGCAGCAACATAAGTATCAACATTATCAGTAGCTGCACCATTAGTATCAACATTATCAGTAGCTGCACCATTAGTATCAACATTATCAGTAGCTGCACCATTAGTATCAACATTATCAGTAGCAGCAACATAAGTATCAACATTATCAGTAGACACAACATAAGTATCAACATTATCAGTAGCAGCAACATAAGTATCAACATTATCAGTAGACACAACATAAGTATCAACATAATCAGTAGCTGCACCATTAGTATCAACATTATCAGTAGCTGCACCATTAGTATCAACATTATCAGTAGCAGCAACATAAGTATCAACATTATCAGTAGCTGCACCATTAGTATCAACATTATCAGTAGCTGCACCATTAGTATCAACATTATCAGTAGCTGCACCATTAGTATCAACATTATCAGTAGACACAACATAAGTATCAACATTATCAGTAGCTGCACCATTAGTATCAACATTATCAGTAGCAGCACCATTAGTATCAACATTATCAGTAGCTGCACCATTAGTATCAACATTATCAGTAGCTGCACAATTAGTATCAACATTATCAGTAGCAGCAACATAAGTATCAACATTATCAGTAGCAGCAACATAAGTATCAACATTATCAGTAACTGCACCATTAGTATCAACATTATCAGTAGCAGCAACATAAGTATCAACATTATCAGTAGCTGCACCATTAGTATCAACATTATCAGTAGCAGCAACATAAGTATCAACATTATCAGTAGACACAACATAAGTATCAACATTATCAGTAGCAGCAACATAAGTATCAACATTATCAGTAGACACAACATAAGTATCAACATAATCAGTAGCTGCACCATAAGTATCAACATTATCAGTAGCTGCACCATTAGTATCAACATTATCAGTAGCAGCAACATAAGTATCAACATTATCAGTAGCTGCACCCTTAGTATCAACATTATCAGTAGCTGCACCATTAGTATCAACATTATCAGTAGCTGCACCATTAGTATCAACATTATCAGTAGCAGCACCATTAGTATCAACATTATCAGTAGCAGCACCCTTAGTATCAACATTATCAGTAGCTGCACCATTAGTATCAACATTATCAGTAGCAGTACCATTAGTATCAACATTATCAGTAGCTGCACCATAAGTATCAACATTATCAGTAGCTGCACCATTAGTATCAACATTATCAGTAGCTGCACCCTTAGTATCAACATTATCAGTAGCTGCACCCTTAGTATCAACATTATCAGTAGCTGCACCATTAGTATCAACATTATCAGTAGCAGCACCATTAGTATCAACATTATCAGTAGCAGCACCATTAGTATCAACATTATCAGTAGCAGCACCATTAGTATCAACATTATCAGTAGCTGCACCATTAGTATCAACATTATCAGTAGCTGCACCATTAGTATCAACATTATCAGTAGCAGCAACATAAGTATCAACATCATAAGTAGCAGCAACATAAGTATCAACATAATCAGAAGCCGCTATATAAGTATCAACATTATCAGTAGCCACAACATAAGTATCAACATTATCAGTAGCAGCACCATTAGTATCAACATTATCAGTAGCTGCACCATTAGTATCAACATTATCAGTAGCTGCACCATTAGTATCAACATTATCAGTAGCTGCACCATTAGTATCAACATTATCAGTAGCTGCACCATTAGTATCAACATTATCAGTAGCTGCACCATTAGTATCAACATTATCAGTAGCTGCACCCTTAGTATCAACATTATCAGTAGCTGCACCATTAGTATCAACATTATCAGTAGCAGCAACATAAGTATCAACATTATCAGTAGCTGCACCATTAGTATCAACATTATCAGTAGCTGCACCATTAGTATCAACATTATCAGTAGCAGCAACATAAGTATCAACATTATCAGTAGCTGCACCCTTAGTATCAACATTATCAGTAGCAGCACCATTAGTATCAACATTATCAGTAGCTGCACCATTAGTATCAACATTATCAGTAGCTGCTACATTAGTATCAACATTATCAGTAGCTGCACCATTAGTATCAACATTATCAGTAGCTGCACCCTTAGTATCAACATTATCAGTAGCAGCACCATTAGTATCAACATTATCAGTAGCTGCACCCTTAGTATCAACATTATCAGTAGCTGCACCATTAGTATCAACATTATCAGTAGACACAACATAAGTATCAACATTATCAGTAGCTGCACCATTAGTATCAACATTATCAGTAGCAGCAACATAAGTATCAACATTATCAGTAGACACAACATAAGTATCAACATTATCAGTAGCTGCGCCATTAGTATCAACATTATCAGTAGCTGCAACATTAGTATCAACATTATCAGTAGACACAACATTAGTATCAACATTATCAGTAGCTGCACCGTTAGTATCAACATTATCAGTAGCTGCACCATTAGTATCAACTTTATCAGTAGCTGCACCATTAGTATCAACATTATCAGTAGCTGCACCATTAGTATCAACATTATCAGTAGCTGCACCATTAGTATCAACATTATCAGTAGCTGCAACATTAGTATCAATATTATCAGTAGCTGCACCATTAGTATCAACATTATCAGTAGCAGCACCATTAGTATCAACATTATCAGTAGCTGCACCATTAGTATCAACATTATCAGTAGCAGCACCATTAGTATCAACATTATCAGTAGCCACAACATAAGTATCAACATTACCAGTAGCCACAACATAAGTATCAACATTATCAGTAGCCACAACATAAGTATCAACATTATCAGTAGCAGCACCATTAGTATCAACATTATCAGTAGCTGCACCATTAGTATCACCATTATCAGTAGCAGCAACACAAACAACTTCATAATCATAGTCTTCGTCATAATTTCCACCATCATGATTATCATCATCATTGTCATCATTATCATCATTGTAGTCTTTCTCATTATTGAAACGATAGCCAGTTTAAAAACTATTGTTATGCTTCCAATATTTTCTGTATTTCACAATGTCATAATTCTTTCATATTTGGTTACCTATAATCATGCAACATATTCAGTCATAAATGCTGTAATTTTCTGCCAGATTGCATGACTAGCTCTTGCTTTAGGTGTGAATGGATAGTTCTGGAACTGTAATTACTTAGATACGTTTTTTCACACATTTGTAGCCCTTAGAAAGTTAAATTTTATTAAAGGCCTATCTTACTGGATTCAAATTTTAAAGTCTTCATTTCCAACCCTAAGATACTAATGAGCAGCAAACAGCATAGAACCTGAACAGACTTGCGAGTTACTCGGAGACTGTTCTGGTTTTATGCTGTTTGCACAGAGCCATTTTCACTATGCTTCTGAGTGGGAAAGGGTATATCACTTGATAGGCAAGATGGCAACAGTTTTATTTACTGTTTTATATCCTTATGTTCTTGTATTATTTTTTTTAAATGCCCCTCACTTTTCAGCCATAACAGCAAGAAAGTTATTAGTGTTTATTTCTTATTAATATTCGCTCTATATCTCTACTTTAGTCTCTGCAAAATTTCTAAGCAGGTTGACCTAATTACTGCTCCACTAAGAAAACTTGCAGCAGTTAAGTTGAGATATAAAGCGAATTTTGATAAGAAATAATCACTTTCTTACTGATCACTTTTTTACTGATATGGCTGGATAGTTAGCGTCATTTAAAAATTAAACAAAAGTGCTCAAAGGGTATAAAACGCCTAAAAATGCCTGCCTCGGCATGGACGTCGCCATCTTGACTATCATGTGATTACCTCCTGCGGTAATCTGGATTTGCTTCAGCTATTCTTGCTTGAAAGGGAGAGTTAACACAGTTTGAGGCTGGATAATGTGTGTCCCTTACATTGGGATTTTGATAAGAATTTTTGCAAAAAAATCCAACCATTCTTGTGCAAAATACTACTGTTTGTCTAGCTGGAATACATTTTCTTGAAAGACAACATATTTCAATCAAAAAAAGTTCATTTGTGCATAAGCAAAGTGTTTTACAATCTTCAGTTTTAGAGAACAATTTTATGACTCAGAATGGCAAGTCAGTTTTTGAGGGGAAAATAACCCAGCCCAAAACTGTTTGACTGCCCATTTAGCCCTTTCCTGCTCAGAAGCATAGTGAAAATGGCTATGTGCAAACAGCATAAAACCAGAACAGCCTGTGAGTAACTTGCAGTCTGTTCAGGTTTTATGCTGTTTGCTGCTCATCAGTATCTAAAAGTTGGAAATAAGGGATTTAAAACTTGAATTTAGTAAGGAAGGCGTTTAAGTAAGTTTTACTTTCTAAAAGGCTACAAATACATCAAAATACATTAAATTTAACTTTCTAAAAGACTACAAATACATCAAAATACGTATCTAAGTGGTAAACCTTGGTTTAAATAGCATGATGTTTGCTTGGTGATTTGCAGACCGACCCAAACGCTTCGTTCCTGGTAAGCTGAGCATGTTTGTGTCCCTCACTGTTGCAAAAACTTCTTTATAACATGACCTACGCTCCAAGAGTAAAATAACGTAATGGTCAATTTTGTTTATTACACGGGTGTTATTACACTAGTTATATAACTGTGAAATAACGTCATTTTTTTGACGAAATGACGTCATTATTCCAGCGAATTTCTTCAGTTAAACTCTTTTACAATTTGAATATGCAGTGAAAAGAGCATAAAATAAAAAGAAAATGTGTTGGTCATGTTATAATTAGAATCTTAGATTTGTGGTCATTTTGTATTGACTTTATTAAACTCATCATCTAAATAAATTATCTTTATTTATATGACTGTGTAATAAATTCAATACAAAACAACCTCTCATGCAAAATCCTATATACAACACACCCTATCTTTCATGCATGTTGTATTCCGCACCAAAGGCGGAGGGATATAGAATAGAGTGAATGTCCCTCTGTCAGTTTGTCAGTCCGTCCATCCATCTGTCACAAAAACTATTTTTGGTGGGGGATATCTTTTTAACGAATGCGCTTGTTTCTGTCATGATTTCTTTCTAGTGTTTTGATGCATACAATATGAAAGAAGCCCTATAACCATAGCCTCGCCTATTCATGGTATTCTGTTGCTTTAAGGCTTTCATGTCGCACAATGTTTGAAAATAAAACAAATTCTATGTGTCATAAGAACAGCATCACTTATAATCTTGCCATTCACTTGCTGTAAGGCTCGAGCCTTGATCAAAAAGACACGTAGTGGTATATACAGCTTAAGCTCTGGGATGAGTTATTTTTATGTGATTATTTCTTTTGCTAATTTTGCAAAGTAACACAATTTATTAAAGCAAATGTCATTCCCTGCATGCAAAAGATCCCTCAAGGTATTGATTCTTGACATAAAAAGAGGTACCTAGTGAATGCAAACAACAAAAAAGTATGCAGTATGATGCAGAGGGACATGCCATGCGCTAAATGAAATATGGTACATGCCAATAAAAAGGTTACAAAATGTAATTTACATAAAAACTTATCAACCAAAGTTTGGTGCAAAGAAGTACAAATTGGAGTTGTATCACTTGAGAGCCAATACAGTCTTTAGTTTTTGCTGTTTTTAACAATGGTCTATCTATATAATGGTAGATATGGTAGTTTTTGCTGTTTTTAACAATGGTCTATCTATATAATGGTAGATATGGAAGATATGAAATGGAAAACTAAAACAAGAGTTACCAATAAAGAATAAAATGATTAAATTACACACAATAAGTGCAAACAAA
Source organism: Dreissena polymorpha (assembly GCF_020536995.1). Taxonomy (NCBI): domain Eukaryota; kingdom Metazoa; phylum Mollusca; class Bivalvia; order Myida; family Dreissenidae; genus Dreissena; species Dreissena polymorpha. Next base: position 70,259,696 of record NC_068364.1, read on the forward strand.
TGCATTGTAAATCATTCAGCCTTTGGTGGTTAACTGATTTGTATTGTAAAGAGTTAGAAAAACACTGTTGATAAAGTTGTATTAAACACACATTGCAATAGCATGCATACCTTTATGTCCTAGAAGGAGAGTAAATAGTCTGTGCACCGCTGCTGTGAATGGGCTGGTTTGATGATCGCTCTACTTTCTGATTTCCACAATATAACCATTTAAATTTCAATGGTTGGGAGGACTTTAACAATACTTTGAAATGTTAGTACTAATGGCCGGACAATTCACCTCCTTCAGTGTATTTCCAAGCCATTCTTAGAATAGGCCTGTATTTCCAAGCCATTCTTAGAATAGGCCTGTATTTCCAAGCAATTCTTAGAATAGGCCTGTATTTCCAACCCATTCTTAGAATAGGCCTGTATTTCCAACCCATTATTAGAATTGGCCTGTATTTCCAACCCATTATTAGAATAGGCCTGTATTTCCAACCCATTATTAGAATAGGCCTGTATTTCCAACCCATTTTTAGAATAGGCCTGTATTTCCAACCCATTATTAGAATAGGCCTGTATTTCCAACCCATTTTTAGAATAGGCCTGTATTTCCAACCCATTATTAGATGAGGCCTCTTTTTTTCCAACCCAGACCTACATGTATCATAGGTCATAGCAGTCGTAATTTATTCCTTGCAAAGAACAGTATTTCAAGAAAGCTAAATTTAAAGGGAACTTCTCATGTTTTGGTTAATTGACAATTTTTTTTTTCAGATTTGCAAATTTTGTTGTAGTTCTTATATATGTGAGATAACAGTAATGCTGAACATTTGCCATGCTCTAAAATAAGCAAAGCATTGTGCTGGCAAGTTGTTCATTTTTATATTAATAGTTAAAATATGGTGTTATTTCTTTATAATTGATTTGAATAAGAAAAGCTATTCAGAACACTCTAGTTGCTTGTGATCTTTAGTATAAATCTTGTAATTAAAGCAGGTGACATGCATATATTTCTCACTGAACCTTGCATCTCAACCCTTTCCCTTTCAGAGGCAAAGTGAAAACTGCTCTGTGCAAACAGCATTAAAAACCAGAACAGTCTGCGAGTAACTCGCTGTTTGTTCAGGTTTTATGCTGTTTGGGGCTCATCAGTATCTAAGGGTTGGAAATGAAGCCTTTGAAAACTTGAATCTAGTAAGAAAGGTCTTCAAATAAATGTAACTTTCTAAGAGACTACAAACACATCAAAATACGTATCTAAGTGGGCAAGGGTTTCCTTACTGCCCAATGACATTTCAGTTTCATCCATATATGACCATAGTTTATATCAGAGTAGCTTCACTCCGAGAACAAGGTGAGTCCGCACAGGCTAATCAGAGATGATAATTTCCGCGCAGACTATTTTTGCTTAAAATATACTTTCTTAAATGAAAATTCCATTCATGCGGAAAATTTTATCCCTGATTAGCCAATGCAGACAGCGCAGGCTAATATGGGAAGACAATTCATGAACATGCATTAAGCCCTGTTTTCCCAGAAGGAGGCTCAATGTATAACCATACTTTAATTCATATTACATAAATGTCTTGTTCTGTGAAAGCTGGTCATAATGCATGTGCGTAAAGTGTCGTCCCAGATTAGCCTGTACAGTCCGCACAGGCTAATCAGGGACGACACTTTCCGCCTAAACTTGATTTTCGGTAAGGAGGGACTTCCTTGAAACTAAAAATACCATTAAAGCGGAAAGTGTCGTCCCTGTGCGTACTGCACAGGGTAACCTTGGACGACACTTTACGCACATGAATTAAGCCCAGTTTTCTCAGAACAAGACGCATAAATGTTTTCATTTAGACGTTGCTTCATAAATTAGTTGCATCCTTTCTCCAATAATGTTGAAAGTCAATAAATTTGGATGATACCTCTAGACGGGTTTGGTTATAAAGCCTCCTTTGGATTATGTGGCTTAATTCATGTGCGTAAAGTGTCATCACAGATGAAGCCAACACAGGCTACCAGGGATACCCTTTTCCGCCTAAACTGGATTGTTGAAGAGACTTCCTGTAAACAAAATATACCATAAAAGGTGAAAGTGTAGTTCCTCATGGCACAGGCTAATCTGGAACAACACTTTACGCACTTGCATTAAGCCCCATTTTCCCACAGTGCAGGTCTCCACTTGTTGTTGTTGTTGTCTTAGTAATAGTTCACTGTGTGTTGCTATTCTTCACTGGTATTTACATATGGGGATGTTTTATCTTGGCATAATTATTTATATCTGATGAGTAAATTTATAGTCCATATTGATAATTTTATTGAAATTAATTTTTATGTCCCCCACCCACTATAGTGGGGGACATATTGTTTTTGCCCTGTCTGTTGGTCTGTATGTTGGTCTGTTTGCTCCAACTTTAACATTTGCAATAACTTTTTCAATATTCAAGACAGCAAACTTGATATTTGGCATGCATGTGTATCTCATGGAGCTGCACATTTTGATTGGTGAAAGGTCAAGGTCATCTTTCAAGGTCAGAGGTCAAATATATGTGGCCAAAATCGCTCATTTTATGAATACTTTTGCAATATTGAAGATAGCAACTTGATAATTGGCATGCATGTGTATCTCATGGAGCTGCACATTTTGAGTGGTGAAAGGTCATGGTCGTAATTCAAGGTCAGACGTCAAATATATGTGGCCAAAATCGCTCATTTTATGAATACTTTGGCAATATTGAAGATACCAACTTGATATTTGGCATGCATGTGTATCTCATGGAGCCGCACATTTTGAGTGGTGAAAGGTCAAGGTCATCCTTCAAGGTCAGAGGTCAAGTATATGTGGCCAAAATCGCTCATTTTATGAATACTTTGGCAATATTGAAGATACCAACTTGATATTTGGCATGCATGTGTATCTCATGGAGCCGCACATTTGAAGTGGTGAAAGGTCAAGGTCATCCTTCAAGGTCAAAGGTCAAACAAAAAAACAAAAAAATTCAAAGCGGCGCAGAAGGGGACATAGTGTTTCTGACAAACACATTTTTCAATATTGAAAATAGCAACTTGATATTTGGCATGCATGTGTATCTCATGAAGCTGCACATTTTGAGTGGTGGAAGTTCAAGGTCAAGGTCATCCTTCAAGGTAAAAAAAAAATAAAATTTAAAATCAAAGCGGCGTTCTCATGAAGCTGCACATTTTGAGTGGTGGAAGTTCAAGGTCAAGGTCATCCTTCAAGGTCAAGGTCATCCTTCAAGGTCAAAGGTAAAAAAAAAAAAAAATTCAAAGCAGCGTTCTCATGAAGTTGCACATTTTGAGTGGTGGAAGTTCAAGGTCAAGGTTATCCTTCAAGGTCAAGGTCATCCTTCAAGGTCAAAGGTCAATTTTTTTATTATTTTTTTTTCAAAGCGGCGTTCTCATTAAGCTGCACATTTGAGTGGTGGAAGTTCAAGGTCAAGGTCATCCTTCAAGGTCAAAGGTCAAAATAAATAAATTTCAAAGCGGTTCAGAAGGGGACATAGTGTTTCAGACAAACACATTTCTTTTTTTTTGTATTTAAATTGTATATATCAACTTATTTATGTGCAAAACTAGTATATCTTATATAGAATTGCTTATCTCTTACAACAGCTTCATGCTTACCCCTAAATGTGGATCTTGATGTGATTTTAACTTAAGAAAAGGTGAAAAAATACAACTCTGGGATAGAAAATAAATGACACACTTGCAGAACCATCATGTCAGCATTTCAGGATAGCAAAAATTGCTTCCTTTCCCACTACTATCATGGTGAAAATGGGGATAATTATATGATGATGTAAAAAAAGTGACTTATTTTTTCAGTGTTATTGTAACAATTATTATTTTTCCTGTTTATAACAGTGAAGTACCAATACTGTCACAACATTTCCCTATAAATTACGGGAAATCATAAAATTAAATATAAAAATGACAATTTGATATGCTTTTTCCAGTGTTGAGCAGATTCTATGCCAGCGAGAGATGGACCCGGAAACTGTGCTACGCAATCTTGGTTTTGATGGCTCCAGCGCCGACGACCCCCTAAACAGAATACCGGACAGGTTCCTGGCACACCAGAGATTACTACAGGAAACCAGTCTGGCTCAGTATTTGCTGAGTCATCCTGAACTGCAGGGTCAACTTCCTGTGTCTGGTTCCCAGCCGTTCTCAAGCCCTCAGCTGATGGAGAACTGGGCCCAAGATCAAAGCGCTGCCGGGTCTTCCAAATCGAAACGAAAAGGTCAGTCAGATGATGGTAATGTTGATGATGACTTTTTAGAGGGATCTTACACCAAGCAAGAGATTGCTTTGGAAAACTCTGATGAAGATGTTGATGAAGAAATTGTAGATGAGAAAATCCTGCACAATAGCAAGGTGCTAGGGCTTAGTGGAATCGTTCCATCTAGGTATTTGATAAAATGTGACAAATTGAAAACAGGCAATAATTACAGTCCAAACGAGAATTCAGAATTTCCTACTAATAATAGCAATAGCAGCACTGCCCCTGAATGTGTTCCTGTGCAACAGAAGTGTGTCAGCACAGTCATTGTTGATGTACACTGTGTCCAAACACCGTCTGTGGAGTAAATGCTTAACAAGGGAAGCAACCTTGTTTGGTTTAGCAAAGGGAGACAATCCCATATGCCAGGTTAACTTACTGCAAGGATAGCAACCCTGTCTTGTTTAATCAAGGGAGGCAATGCAATTGTCAGTAATTCTCCTAAATATTGTGTTGGAAAACAAAATTAGTTGAATAATAAAAAGATAAGCAGTAAATAAGTACTTAAACTGAAACAATAAGGCATTTGTTGGCAGGCATATTTTTCTGCTGCATTTTATTGCTCATTTACTGGGGTTGTGATAGAGAAGGCACTATGTTATAGACACTAGGTGTGAGATAAAAACTTGTTTGTAATTATTAGTTACTTCAATAGTAAATACAGCACCAGATATGATGACTATTGGATTATTTTTGTTGAATAAACACTGAATCATTTCCTTTCCATATATAAATAACAAAAAGATAAAAATATTAAATACCGTAGGTTTTCACGTATAGCGCGCTCCCGTTTATAGAGCGTAGGCTGTTTTTTAAATGCAAACATGGAGAAAATAATATTTAAAGACAATAAAACCACCAAATCGGACCAAAATGGCCGCCATTTTATTTTTGCACATCCAATAATCCGGGGCATTGGAAAGCTTAATTAAGCATTCAAAATAGGAAGCGTCATTATGATTAGGAGCATGGGTTGCATAGCACTATACTTTTCTGACAATTTTGTAATTTTCTAGCAAAAGATTAACAGTCCAAGTGCATTTCGTGAAAAACGTGAGAAAATAAGAATTAGTGTACATCTTGTAATTTTTCCTCGGGGAAAGCATGGGCATTACCGGTAAATTTGAATGTCGCATGGGAGACAGGGATACAGTTGTTGAGGTACACCACTGTTGAACGTTCAATATTTATACACACAAAATGCAATTGCATATCTTCACGTTCTCAAGTGTCAATTAGTGTATCAAATGTCAATTAGCGTCTTAACAAGTCGTGGCACATATTACTCAATAACATCTGCCAATTACGAAGTGCAAAATGACTCCCTTTCACACCTACCGTTACCCGCAAAAAAGACCTCGTTCGCACCTACCCTTGCCTGCTCTCCGCAATGTCGACAACAATCCCCATCAGAATTCATCAATAAAGAAGTGTAAAAACACAAACAAAGAAATGTCTGCAAGTTTATTCAAACAAATTTATTTTTGACCAAAACTTCTTCTACTGCATTCATATCTACCAGTAGCGACTTCTTGTTGTTTCGACAATGGACCCTCAGTCTGCACGATTATAGGGTGGTAGTTTTCTGGAAAAAAACATGGCGACCATTTTGATTATTTACGGTTACACAACATATTTTTTACCAATTTAGCAGCCAGGATAGCGTTGAATAAATGTATAGCGCGCACCAGCTTTTTAATTTGAATTTTGGAGGTAAAACACTGCGCGCTATACGCGGAAAAAAAAGTAATCCACGATTGAGCTCGAACCACTGACCCATGGAGTAAAAGTCAAGCGCAGTAACAACTCGACCATTTGTGCTCATATACTTTGAGGCGTATTCTATACCTTTTATGCGCAATCCTTGTCATGTCACAAAATATAATGATAGCAACTGAACTCTCCAAATTATTCAATTGTTTCGCGTTTGTAACACTTTATAATTTTCAGGTTTTTAAATCCTTAAAACATTCATATAGTCAATATGTTAGAGCGTGGTAAATGTTCAGTATTACTGTTTCCTCGCAAACATCATAACTACAACGAAAATTTGCAAATCTGAAAAAAAATTGTGAATTTACCCAAACATGAAAAGATCCCTTTAAATGTGTCATACATGTAAATATAATGCTATAATATTATCATGATGATTGGTATTCATTTGTAAAAGAATCATCATCTTTGTGAAAAAACAACAACTGTATGTGTTGATGCAAAGGCAAAAATGAAAAATATTTATTATTTTCATGCCATCTTGGAATCTGAGGGTAAGGTGGTATCATTATGTTTGTGTAGTTGTGATATTTTCCTGTTATTTATGAAAATCAAGTGCTTGTTCAAACATATACACACTGTGCAACATTGAATTCATAAAAAAACATGCACTATATGTGGACATATTATTGGACCAATATTATATTGTTTTATGGTTTCATAATACAGTGTTAACCGTTTCATTTTGTTAGAACTAAAATGTGTGTTTATGTCTGCTATTGTCAATAACTAGGAATTAGAACGCATTTTTTTTCTGTGTTTTTAACTTCTTATTTTCTTCTTCCTGTTAATTTTACTTTAACATCTTTCACACAAGTTTCAATCCGAAAATAAGTTTGTTTTTGGCTGGATGGTAACAGCTCTTGTACTGAGCATAAATTCATGGCAATAATTCATCATCTGGCATGGAGTGAACAAATGTAAATGCCGGGCATTCATAAAAAGAGATTGAATGCTCATTTTTATCTTTGTTTTGTAGCAAATTAACGAGCATTTCGCGTTTTAATGAGTTGAAATTCAACAGACTCTTTCAGGTCACTGACAGACTTACGTACTTTATCTATTCAAGGAGAAGAACAGTTGAGTTCACTGTCTTGGAGCAGTAGGACTTGTTTGAGGCATGTTCTTAGAAAACTTGGCATAATGCATGTGTGTAAAGTGCCATTCCAGATTAGCCTGTGCAGTCCGTGAGACGACACTTTCTGCTTTTATGACATTTTTCATTTAAATGGAATCTCTTCTTAGCAAAAATCCAATTTAGACTGGAAAGTGTCATCCCTGATTAGCCTGTGTGGACTGCACAGGCTAATATGGGACGACACTTTACGCACATGCTTTATGCCCAGTCTTCTCAGAATGCGACTTGTTTGATTTTCTGCATGGGTATACCATCCTTGCATAATGGATTAAATACCAAATTGTTTCATTAAATATGGTTAATCAAATTCAGATAAGTCATTGTTCTAAAATGATATCGGTTGTGCTAAATGTGTGAAGGGATGTCATTTGCTCAAGACTTCATTATTAAGTATTTGAGTATTTGGGGTATGTAGAGTAACAAAATTCTTTCATAACTAGAATCAGGTGTGCAGATTAACAAAATTGATAAAAAAAACTGCTATCTCTGTTTTTATCAATCGTAAGATTTGAGTTCTGGCCCACCTGTTGAAGTATTAAAAAAGACTTAATACTAAAGGTGCAATGATTATTTCAAGGGCAAAAAGAGTGCTATTATTATATTGGGCGTTTTCTTGTAATTCTTAAAATTTATCCAGTGAAACTTATTTGATTACATTGTTTTAAAAAATGCTGGACTTTTTGAAGAAAGACCTACATTTGGGATGAATCTTGTTTTGTTTTCATTTAATGGGACTTCTTAACAGATTTTGGCTTTTTATGTCCCCCACCACTATAGTGGGGGACATATTGTTTTTGCCCTGTCTGTTGGTTTTTTGCTTTGTTTGTTTGTTTGTGCAAACTTCAACATTTGCCATAACTTTTGCATTATTGAAGATAGCAACTTCATATTTGGCATGCATGTGTATCTCATGGAGCTTCACATTTTGAGTGGTGAAAGGTTAAGGTCAAGGTCATCCTTGAAGGTCAAAGGTCAAATATATGGGTTAAAATCGCTCATTTAATGTACACATTTGCAATATTGAAGATAGCGACTTGATATTTGGCATGCATATGTATCTCATGGAGCTGCACATTTTGAGTGGTGAAAGGTCAAGGTCACCCTTCAAGGTCAAATATTTGGGGACATAGGGTTTCACAAACACATCGCTTGCTTAACTTTTGTCATGGACTGCTTAGAATTAATAAATGTTAAAATTGCAATAAAGAGCTTTAGTAGGAAAAGAGAATAGATTGTGAGAAAGAAAATATTGTTTTTGCCAAACTGGTCTCAAACCACTGACCTTTGGAGTAAAAACATAATGCCTTTGCAACTGAGCCATCCTTGCTGTTAGCATATGCTTAGCCTTCAAATCTTTCATTTTGTGCCAAAAAGTTGGAAAATGGTCATTTTGACAATATGTGAACAATTAAGTCCCTTTAATATGTGAATGATTATTTAGCACTTATTATACAGTGGATAGACATAATTTTGTAAATACTCATTGTAAGAATGTTAATTTTGTTCTCTTTGAATTGAACACAGTAGCTAGGAAATTTAAGAATACAAATATTATTACTATGACCTATGCTTGCACAGTTTTATAAACAGAGAAATATATAATATGATCTACTGAAATGTGCACATTTCATTTTTAATCCCCCTCCTTTCTAAATTGTGCACCTCTATCTTTCATTTGTTATTCATTGCTCACAATTGTCATACCTATGACATTTATTTATGCATTTGTTATGTACTTTGTTGATTTTTTTATGAATATTATTAAGTGTCCATGCTGCTTTCATAGAGGGTACTTTTTATGCCATACCTTGTTATATTTCTTCATGTTTCTAACTTTAACCCTTTGCATGCTGGGAAATTTGTCGTCTGCTAAAATATCTTCTGCTGAATTTCTAAAATTAGCATTTTCTTCGATTTTTTGCAAAGAACACTATCAGAATAGCAAACAGTTTGGATCCTGATGAGACGCCACGTTCTGTGGCGTCTCATCTGGATCCAAACTGTTTGCAAAGGCCTTCAAAATTCGGTTCCAGCACTGAAAGGGTTAATAGTAGCTTGGTAATGTAATATTTGACCTGCATCATGCAAAAATGGTTCTTAATCAATATGATGTTAGTGTAAACCCAGATTAGACTGCGCAATCTGATCAGGGGCTATGCTATCAGCTATAAAGTTACACAAGGTTTTGTTGTCTCATTAGCAGACAGGTTACCTCTTGACCAGCTTGCGTAGGCTGGGCTAGTGCTTATAATGCTGGCAACATATGGCATAAGACCCATTTTTGCATGACGGGGCTAATTTATTGCTGAATGTTGTTGTGATATTTTTCATTCTTGTATTTGTTAATTTATCAGTCAGTACTTTCTAGTTACTGTTTATATTCAATGTGATATATTGTTATGAAATAAATATAATTTTCGTTGGATAATGAGTTTCTCTACCAGAAATTTCGTCTAAGTTAAGATAAATACGTTAAAAATACATTATGTACCATGTTTATAACACTCACACAGTTAATTAGCCCATAAAAATAGATTTACTCTGAATATATGCAACGTATTAAAATTGTCTAATAGTAGATAATAAAAAAGGCAATCTATTCACACTGCCCTTTCATGTAGATACATTTCAAAAATATGTATTGAAGTTCATAAAAAAAAGTGGATTTTTATAGAAATAGTTAAATTTTTCCTCGCCCCAGGCAGTGAAACTGTTCTTTTATTTTTTAACTAACCTTTACAATGGGGTCATACACAATTATTTTTAACTGTTGCCATGTGGCAGGTCCATATATACTTCAAGCATCTGTCAGCAACCGCCATGCGAGATTCAGGTTATCGTTTACCATTTAGGAACATCCTGTCAACTTAACGGTCATCGTGCGGTCACTTGATGATGTTACCGTGGTAATACACCTTATGAGTTGACCTTCACAGACATGACGCAGTAAATCATTACCATCAGCATGAAAATATTGTATCTAAATTTGAAGTGTTATGTACATATAACTGTTGTGCGATTTGAACCATAAAGTGTAGCCAGTGTTGATGAAAAGTTATCAATTGTTTTATTTATTTTTTTCGAAAAAACAAACTTCTGCAAAACAAGTAGCAAAAAGAAAGGTAAAGTACAATTCTGTACAATGAGACATATAATTTTTATCCCCCGCCAGAGGCGGAGGGATATTGTTTTGGCGTTGTCCGTCCGTCCGTGCGTCCGTCCATCCGGCACTTTTGTGTCCGGAGCCATATCTTGGAAGTGCTTTGGCGGAGTTCATTGAAACTTTGTATGAGTATATATATGCAAAAGAGGATGATGCACGCCAAATGGCATTGTACACCATCTGTTAAAAATAGAGTTATAGCCCTTTGTATCTTGAAAAAATGCTTTTTACTATAGGCACTTTTGTGTCCGGAGCCATATCTTTGAAGTGCTTTGGCGGATTTCATTGAAACTTGGTTTGAGTATATATATGCATAAGAGGATGATGCACGCCAAATGGCATTGTACACCATCTGTTAATACAGAGTTATGGCCCTTTGTATCTTGAAAATATGCTTTTTACTATAGGCACTTTTGTGTCCGGAGCCATATATTGGAAGTGCTTTGGCGGATTTCATTGAAACTTGGTATGAGTATATATATGCATAAGAGGATGATGCACGCCAAATGGCATTGTATACCATCTGTTAAAAACAGAGTTATGGCCCTTTGTATCTTGAAAAAATGCTTTTTACTATAGGCACTTTTGTGTCCGGAGCCATATCTTGGAAGTGCTTTGGCAGATTTCATTGAAACTTGGTACGAGTATATATCCCCCGCCAGAGGCGGAGGGATATTGTTTTGGCGTTGTCCGGCTGTCCGTCTGTCCGTCACTTTTGTGTCCGGAGCCATATCTTGGAAGTGCTTTTGCGGATTTCATTGAAACTTGGTATGAGTATATATATTGATAATAGGATGATGCACGCCAAATGGCATTGTACACCATCTGATAATAACAGAGTTATGGCCCTTTGTATCTTCAAAAAAATGCTTTTTTAGCGTCAAATATAACACTTTTGTGTCCAGAAGTATATAGGTGGGGGATATCAATTCAATGAATTTGCTTGTTCTTATGTAAACTTTATGATTTCATTCTCTTAAAATTACTTGATAAACATTCTAACTTTAAATATTACTTTCAATCCAAACCTAACATTTAAAATGACTTTGTGTGGAATTCTAACAGTTAAAATAACTTTAATAACAATTATAACAGTTAAAATGGCTTGAATGAGAATTCTTACACTTAAAATGGCTTGAATGAGAATTCTTACACTTAAAATGGCTTGAATGAAAACTGTTGTAGTAAAAATTGCTTGAATGAGAATTCTTACAGTTAAAATGGCTTGAATGAGATTTCTTACATCTAAAATTAATGGAAACAGAATTTTTGCTTCTACGTTTAAAACAAAGAGCGATTGATTGTTAATCACTTAATCTGAGCCCAGCTCAACAAAGCAACAATAGCGGTGTAAATATGTTCTTGTTAATAATGATCTACCCATTGAAGAATTGCACTTGTATGGGCTTATTTTGAATTAAGACACCAATTATAGAAATAAGAGTTTTGTCAGAAATTAGCCTGCTGCTGCCTGTGTGAGTGATTTAAGACTTAAAAATGAGGGGTCAACTTTTAATAGAAGGGCTTCTAGGTCATATTCAAAATGGAGAAAAAAACTTTGTCATTATAGTTTTAGTTGTTGAATTAAAAAATAAATATAACAATTGTTCAAAGTAATGGACAACTATGGTTCTTAACATTAGACTCAAGTAAATTTCTGTTCAATTTCGTTCGTTCTAGCGATTTACATGGGCACCACTGTCATACCAGTCAGTGATTCTATTACCTACTTTCCATAATTTACAGCTCCAGATGTCGGATAATTGGTCCAATCAAATGTTAATTGAAATGATCAGCAAGAATAGAGGTTACATTCTACTAATATGAAGAGATTATATTCTACTAATTTTCATTGTTAGATGTCATGAAAGCCATCATGGGAATCAAAATAAGGAAGCAATTTATTCAAATGAAGAATATGTTTGTCAGTTACATTCATAAAATTTGTTATATGATCTTTAGATATTGGTTCTTTGCAAAATTAGTACTCAGTTGAAAATTTGATCATGATGTTTCTCACCGAGTCTCGCTGAAAAATTACATTAAATATTGTACCAGCATTTATTTAATATTGGGTATCATTTGTGGCTGAATTGAAGGTTTTCTTAATTATGTTTTATATTTGCAACACAAGAACAGTACTTGCACTTAAGTTGTGTATAATTCTTTTTTTTGCATATGCAAATATGCCCTGTTCAATTGTGTTTTTGCCAGGAAACAGACTTGGGAGTGTCTCAATAAGCCCAGGGCTTTTGAAACAGTCTTTCTCAAACAAGTTTCAACTAAATATCTTGTTAATTAACCTTTTACCACTTAGATACATATTTTGACGCATTTGTCCCATAGAAAGTTACATTTAATTAAAGACCTTTCTTACTAGATTCATGTTTTAAAGGCTTCATTTCCAACCCTAAGAAAGTTATGAGCAGCAAACAGAATAAAACCTGAACAGCCAGTTACTCATAGGCTGTTCTGGTTTTATGCTGTTTGCATATAGCCATTTTCACTTTGCCTCAGAGTGGGAAAGGGTGTAATGCACACCATTATTGAATTGTTCAACTGGCTTAGATAATGTGCACCATTTTTTATGGCGTATGACAATTGCAAAATGGATGGCATGTGTCTTATAGCACATTCATAATTGTAGGAGTGATTTAAAGACATTTTATTAAAGCCACACACCTTGAAATGAAAGTAAATTTAAGTATAAAAAAGAAACATGTTTTATCTATGCCAATTAGAACAAATATGGTGGTTTTAAGGTAGAAATCCGTCTTTTTTTAGCTTTAAAACCTTAAAATAATCGCGTTTGTTGAAATGGATGTATACGTCGAGAAATCCTACTTAAAAGCGGTACCATTTGAAAAATAATAAATTACTTGCTAACTAGGGTATAGATTTAATTCTATGCCAATTAAAATATATCTGGTGGTTACAAGGTAGAAATCGGTCATTTTTGTCGAAATGGACATATACGTATAGTAATCCTACTTTCGGTTGTTAAATGTTAAAAAATAATAAATTACTTGCTAACTAGGCTATAGATTTAATGACAATTTTGCACACTTTCAGATTGCATCTATATGTATTGATTAACATGTATTTCATTTCAATGTGTGTAGCTTTAATGTCCAATATATCATCATAATTATAGATGTAATCATATTATTTAAAAAGAATTCAGTTGTTTATGTTTATTAAAAGTCTACACCCGGTGGTTATTCAGGGAAACAAAAACAGGAAATATAAGATTTGTATAACAATTGCAGGCATATTATTATGAGCTGCATTCTAAGAAAACTGGGCTTAATGCTTGTGCGTAAAGTGTCATCCCAGATTAGCCTGTGCAGTGCGCACAGGCTAATCAGGGACGACACTTTCCGCCTAAACTTGATTTTCGGTAAGAGGAGACTTCCTTGAAACTTAAAATACCATAAAAGCAGAGTGTCATCCCTTAATAGCCTGTTCGAACTGCACAGGCTAATCTGGGATGACACTTTACGCTCATGCATTATGCCCAGATTTCTCAGAATACGACTCATATTATTATCACATTAAAAAAAAATTGGTGTAAGTATATTTATTTAATACATTGTAAGTTATAGATGGAAAGACTAACAGTTTAATTTGGTTAATGTTAGTTACATACAATGTAAAATCTATATCCTGGCCTTGTTAAAGGCCAACAATGAGCTGTCATTTTCTGGCCTAAGCAGGTGTTGAATGTGCTGGTAGCTGTAGCTGTATCAAATGTGGAGGCCGTGTTGTTGATATTCTCAGGCTCTGTTATCGTGAGTGATGTTTCAGTTAGTGACTTTCACTTAGGGGCCTGTGTCTGGGGGTGTGGGCTCAATGTAATAGTGTTGGTAGCTGTTGTTGTTGTTGTGATGTTATAGATGGGTATTTCTGATGGTGTGATTCTGCTTTGGGAAAAAATGTGTGGGATGTCTTAATATTATATTATCAATTATTATCAATAAAGTGTTGTGTTTAGAATAGTGGAAATTCTAGCGGTTTCGTTATTGAACATTGAATTGTACTTTATCAGCGAAATTAGATTCAATATTTTTATGATTTTAATCAGTTATTCCAAAAGAATTCAAGAAATGAAACTAAAATAGACATCCTGGAGTTATGACTTTTTCTGAAGGAAGAATATTGATTTAAGATGTTGATAACAATGTTGTTCCTTATATTTCTTTTACAAATTTTTCCTTGTGTTCGGAATTTTTCTTGAGGGGCATTGTACAAAGTAACATAAATGTGAGAATTAACTGTTTTTGGATTTTATTATTTAGCATTTATGCCAATCTTATGATGTGAAGTTATTGAAAAATTATATTTTATTTATTTAAAAAGCAGAAAAATGCATTGATAGTAAAAAAGATTTACATATACTTTTAAAACATGTACCTTACCAAATATGAATGTAAGTATCTGTAAAGGACAGTTTTTTAACCATAATTTTGAACACATTTATGATGGTTTTTGTTTCTGAGTTCACTTGAGGATAATATTTTGTGTGTAATGATTCATATTTACAGCTATTCTTGAGCCGTGCTCTGTGAAAAGGGGGTTTAATGCATGTGCGTAAAGTGTCGTCCCAAATTAGCCTGTTCAGTCCGCACAGGCTAATCAGGGATGACACTTTCCACTTTTATGGTAATTTTTTGTTTGAAGCAAGTTTCTTCTCAGTGAAAATCTAATTTAGTCGGAAAGTGTCATCCCTGATTAGCCAGTGCGGACTGAACAGGCTAATCTGGGACGACACCCACAGAGCATGGCGCATATTGGTTTGGATTTTATGGATTAGCTTCATTTGTTTGCTGTAGATTTTGAATCAGTGATAGTTTTTAGACCATGCAATTATAACAGGTTTTGCTCTTAATTGTGTAATTGTTTATTCATTTCATTTTTGCCGTCTGCTGTTCTAAACACTAATTGATATATATGTCAGACATGTTTTTACATGTTGTTTGCACTGACTTAGTGTAAGAAGTTTGAAATTTCTTATATGAAAGACTTGCCATTGTCATTTACTTAAGTAAGCTGTAAAGTTAAAAGTAACATTAATACTCAAAATCAACGGATATTTCACAGTAAAATATTTCATTAAATGAAGCTTAACAAACGCTAACTTGGTACATAAACATGTGTTTAATATATATCGTCCCGCAAAGAAACAAAAACGAGCATGTTGTATCTTGTTAAATCTATGTTACCAGACCACATATAGCATTGAAATTTTGGCTATTGCTATAAGGAACATTAATTTTTAGCTCGGCTGTTTCGGAGAAAACCCGAGGTATTGTCATAGCCAGCTCGCCATCAGCCGTCCGCCGTAGGCATCGTGCTAAAACCTTAACATTGGCTCTAAATGCTTCCACCTACAACTTTGAAACTTCATATGTAGATGCACCTTGATGAGTTCTACACGCCACACCCATTTTTGGGTCACTAGGTCAAAGGTCAAGGTCACTGTGACCACTAATATAAAACTTTAACATAGGCTCTAAAATCAAAGTGCTTCCACCTACAACTTTGAAACTTCATATGTAGATGCACCTTGATGAGTTCTACACGCCACACCCATTTTTGGGTCACTAGGTCAAATGTCAAGGTTGCTGTGACCTCTAATATAAAATGTTAACATAGCCTCTACAATAAAAGTGCTTCCACCTACAACTTTTAAACTTCATATGTACATTCACCTTCCTCATTGCTACACGCCACACCCATTTTGAGCTTGGCTGTTTTTGGAGAAAACCCGAGGTATTGTCATAGCCAGCTTGCCGTCCGCCGTAGGCGTCGTGCTAAAACCTTAACATTGGCTCTAAAATCAAAGTGCTTCCACCTACAACTTTGAAACTTCATAAGTAGATGCACCTTGATGAGTTCTACACGCCACACCAAATTTTGGGTCACTAGGTCAAAGGTCAAGGTCACCGTGACCTTTAACAAAAAATTAAAAAAAATCTGACAAGCTTTCGCAGCCGAGCGTTGGCACCCATTATGCACAACAATTTGTCCTCACCATATGTAAATACTATTTTGGTTTTAAAACTGTCATGCACAGGCTATGCATAATGCCATACATAAATCCCCTAAAGTGTCCTCCCACTAAGGCTAATCAGGGATGACAATTTCCACAAAGACTGAATTTTTATGTCCCCCACTATAGTAGTGGGGGACATATTGTTTTTGCCCTGTCTGTTGGTTGGTCTGTCTGTCTGTCTGTTTGCGCCAACTTTAACATTTGCGATAACTTTTGCAATATTGAAGATAGCAACTTGATATTTGGCATGCATATGTATCTCATGGAGCTGCACATTTTGAGTGGTGAAAGCTCAAGGTCAAGGTCATCCTTCAAGGTCAAGGGTCAATATATATGGGTCAAAATTGCTAATTTAATGTACACTTTTGCAGTATTTCAATATTGAAGATAGCAACTTGATATTTGGCATGCATGTGTATCTCATGGAGCTGCACATTTTGAGTGGTGAAAGGTCAAGGTCAAGGTCATCCTTCAAGGTCAGAGGTCAAATATATGTGGCCAAAATCGCTCATTTTATGAGTACTTTTGCAATATTGAAGATAGCAACTTGATATTTGGCATGCATGTGTATCTCATAAAGCTGCACATTTTGAGTGGTGAAAGGTCAAGGTCAAGGTCATTCTTCAAGGTCAGAGGTCAAATATATGTGGCCCAAATCGCTTTTTTATGAATACTTTTGCAATATTGAAGATAGCAACTTGATATTTGGCATGCATGTGTATCTCATGGAGCTGCACATTTTGAGTGGTGAAAGGTCAAGGTTAAGGTCATCCTTCAAGGTCAATTATATGGGTCAAAATTGCTCATGTAATGTCACTTCTGCAATATTGAAGCTTGCAATTTTATATTTGAAATGCATGTGTATCTCATGGAGCTGCACATTTTGAGTGGTGAAGGGTCAAGGTCAAGGTCATCCTACAAGGTCAAACGTCATATAGGGGGACATTGTGTTTCACAAACGCATCTTGTTGTTTAAATGAAAAAGTACATAGAACGGGAAAGTGTTTCTGCATATTAGCCTGTGCCGATTGCATATGATTTAATTAGGACATTACTTCTTTCACAGACAATTCACTGGTTAGACTTTCCACCTAGACTGTTTTTTCGTTTAAATGAAAAATTCCATCAAAGGGGAAATTTTACTACTGATTAAGCTTTGTTACTTAGGACGACACTTCTGACATATTGCATTAATGCTGTAGGTGTAATATTTTTACACAAGAAAGTCTTGTTAAACTTGTGCACTATCATTCAAGGATTTTACACAGATTTGTTACTTTATTTTTGTACCTGTTCATACTGGTAACACATATTGGACGCCATTTTTCCTATAAACATTCTCTTGATGCCATTTTTATTGAATATTTATTGCACAAAATTGCTCAACCATCATACATGTATGATAAATATCAAATAATGATAATTAATAAAAAAAAAAATTTGCTATTTGTTTTAGAAAAAGTACAATATTTAGTCAAATTGTACTGAACAATCACACGATGAAACACAATTTTACAAGATGATTCAAGAATTAAAAAGAATTTGGAGACATGAAATTGATTGAAGAATGAATAATAAAACATATATTTTATTAGATAATTTGTCATCAACTTCCTTATGGCCAATGGATCAGTTGTTATCACATGTTGACAAGAGAAAAAATTGACAATCAGTCGTCGTCTTGTGTGCCAATTATAAACCGCTGATAATAAACTTCAATTGCTAAAAAGAAATATGGCCATTACAGGCAAGATAACAAATTATTTTACATTGAATTTGTTCTGCGATAAAGGTTCATTTTCTGTGAAAGATAGGGTCTCAAAGGATTTTCGTCAAAGAGGAAGTGCTACTGTCGGTGTTTTTTTTAACTCTTTGGATTAATTTTGATTGGTCAAGGGGATGATGTCCATATTATAATGCATAACTGTGCAGTTTGTAAAAGGGTCTCAAAGGATTTTAATGCAATAGGAAGTCCTAATGACGGTGTTTTTTTAAAACAATTTTGGCTAGTTTGTTTAATCAATCGCTTTGGTGCCAATATTATAATTTCCATAATTTTGCATTTTTTTAATAGGGTCATGAAGGATTATCATCCGATAGGAAGTGCTTTTGTGGGTAATTTTTGTAACTTTTGGGGGTTGATTTTTTTTGGTCAAGGGAAGTGAAGCCAGTGTAGTTAAGTAAAACTGCACGCAATTCAGTTATTACTCACCGAGTCTTCTGAAAGAGTAGAAGAGGCTACATTTCTACTAGGAGGCTGATAGAGGCAACATTTAATGGAGGGTATAGTGTGTTATTGATCGTTACGTTTTGATGTAATATTTAGAATATTTCAAATTCATGTTAAAAAAAGAAGTAAAATGTAAAAAACACATAATGCTATAATTACTTTTGAATTGATCGGATGACATTTGTCAGCAAATTTATTTTAAACCTATTTATTTTAGCTTGATTGCATCGAAAGCCTAAGGCTTATATAAATGCTCTCGAGTCGGTTTCCTGGGCCTAGAACCAGTACCTGGTGTCTTTGGGGGAGATCTTAAGAACGCTCCCACAGTGAGGATGGAACCCATGTCCTCCCAGTCGCTAGGCAGACACCATATCCATAACACCACGGCGACCCAGCAAATTTATGGGAAAGTCATTATCCAGGATGTTTCTTTTTTAAAATGTAGAAAAAATGTGTACATTTTCATGTTACTTGCTTGTCCTTTTAGTAGCAAATTTGAAGATAGATGGTGCATTTTGTAAGAATTGATCACCATTGATAGGTATGTTGCCCTGGAGGGCATAGTGACATTTAAATAAACTTCCAGCACTTTTGACAAAGTATTATGCAAAGACGTTAGTAAGTCTTATTTAATGACAGTAATCCTGATGCGGGACAAGTAATTAATTTTCAATTAACCACATAGGGGTTATGTGTTTTCTTTTGTTTTCAATAAAAATATAATACAAGAATTGGACTTAAATTCTTCTGGAGCTATAAAGACAGCTTACATGAATATGTCAGAATATTGAAGTGTTATAATGGAGCAGTTAATAAAATAAAATAAAAAAATAAATAAAATAAAACATTTCGATGATTGTCTGAGGAATAAAAGGCTATGGATCGTCGGTTTTTATCGTTCCCGCCGTTCATGTTTTACGATGAGGAGCCAGAGATTGATTGGAGAATCCCAGGTAACCAAGTTATGTTGCCATAGCAACCATGTACTATGTTGTCATGTTGCTGACCAGATGAGTTGTCATAGTTACATTTTACTATGTTGTTTATTTGTTTACGTTGCCATAGTTTCTGTGAAATGTTGTTGTTGTTGTTGTTGTGTTTATATCAAATTTTGAGTTGCCATAACTACTTAGCACTGTGTCATCATGCTTCTTTTTTGTGCAATTTCATCAAATATTTTCTTTTTTGTCATCATTTAAACTTGCTTTTTTGCAAACATACTTAAATATATGCATGCTGTGCTGTTTGAATTGTTAAGTTATGGTAAATGGTCTATCCTTAGGCCCACTGCATTATTTTGATGCAGTAGGCATATATTAATGGTAATGCACAGTTTAAAAGATTATATTGTTGAGCTGGCAGGGTACTCTTAAGAGTAAATCAAACTGACTGGCCTGTACCAACATGGGGGCCAATTTTGAAATCTGCTTTGTGTTCATCTCTTTTTACCATTGTTTCATCATCTAATTACTTTTGACACAAATATTGTGGATTTGTCAAAACGATCATCAGGGACAAAGGGATGTCAAGAAACTAATGTTACAACATTTAAGCAAGCATTAAACCCTTGCTTAATTGCTTGTTAGCAGTATAACATGTTTAAGATGAGGTACTTTCTGTACATCTGTCAGTTCAAATTATCATTTACACTGGGCCAGAATGCTGCAGCGTTTTGACAAGTTGTTCCAAATGCGTGGTAATGACTGTCAGCATATGAATAGCAAGATGTATACTGCTGTCATGTGGCAATGTTGTAAGGTAGATTTTTGTAAAATAAAATTATTGTATAGCTTGACATTATGGACCTGGCACTCATAAACTCAATAACCATAAATGATACGCTTGGATTAATGTTTCCTATGTTTGCTTGTTTCATTTATTTGCATTCGGTATGTTCTTACATGTTTTTCACAAGTTTAATGAGACAATATTAAGCACTATACTAAGTGAAGTACGATTTTATCAAAAGTATGTCGATATCTCCAAGGTCAAGCTCACACTTGGAGTTCAAAGGTCAAAAGCTTGTTTAAAATCCCTGCCAGTACTGAAACTAACTTATTCCCTGTAATGGTACTGTAACCCTTTTCCACTTAGATACGTATTTTGAAGTGTAGAAGAAGAACTTTTATTTCGACAAATACATATTTACACAGTTGAAATAGGACGTTATGGTCCTTGTTCAACATATATCATATCATTCATATATTCATAATACATGGTGTTGCATAAAAAACGTTATGGTTGAATAAACGATAATGTTCTGATACAAATACTACATATCGCATCCACTCGAGATTCAAAATCAATTTTCTAAAGAAAACATACAGTATTTACACAGCATATTATAATTTGATATTTCAATATTTCTATTTGAAAAACATGGTCTATAAAAAGTGTTAATAAAAATAACAGTTTAAAAATAAATAAATTTGTTAACAAACTGTATGTTCTTCACATATAATGATGTAATATTCACATAACATGATGTAATATTCATATTATATTACGAAAACATAAGTACAATAATTCTAATGTGATGAGACTTGAATAGACATATATTAATGTATTTAGTCTCTTAGAAAGTTATATTTAATTGAAGACCTTCCTTACTGTATTCGAGTTTTAAAGGCTTCATTTCCAACCCTTAGATACTGCATGATGAGCAGCAAACAGCATAAAACCTGAACAGACTGTGAGTTACTCGCAGGCGTTTCTGGTTTTATGCTGTTTGCACATAGCAATTAACACTTTGCCTCTAAGTGGAAAAGGGTTAATGAAATGTTCAATGGCAGGTTAATATTGGAGAGTAATACTAGTCTCTTGATTGTTGTGAATGACAGCATAAATGAAGTAATACATTTTTGTTTAACCCTTTCCCCATAAGAAGCGAAGTGAAAATGACTTTTGCAGCCAGCATAAAACCAGAACAGCCTGCGAGTAACTCGCAGTCTGTACAAGTTTTATGCTGTTTGCTGCTCATCAGCAACTTATGGTTGGAAATGAAGCCTTTAAAACTTGAATCTTGAACTTTCCAAGGGACCACAAATATGTCAAAATACGTATCTATATCTTACAGTATTATTTTGATGATTAAATCTCTTTAAAAAGTGCTCTCTAGACTTCATTTAATGATATGTTAACCCTTTCCCACGCAGAAGCAAAGTGAAAATGGCTTTGTGCGAACAACATAAAACCAGAACAGCCTGCAAGACACTCACAGTCTGTTCAGATTTTATGCTGTTTGCTGTTGGAAGGGTTGGAAATGAAGCCTTTAAAACTTGAATATAGTAAGAAAAGTCTTTGCTTATATTTAACTTTCTAATCTGGATCCAAACTGTTTGCAAAGGCCTTTGAAATTCGGTTCCAGCGCTGAAAGGGTTAACCCTTTACCACTTAGAAAGGTATTTTGACGCATTTGATGTGCCTTAGAAAGTAAAATTAAATTAAAGACCTTTCTTATAAGACGTTTTAAAGGCTTCATTTTCAACCCTTAGTTACTGATGAGCAGCAAAAAGCATTAAACCTCAGGCTGTTTTGGTTTTATGATGTTTGCACATGGTCATTTTCACTTTGCTTCTTAAGTGGGAAAGGTTTAACCCTTTCAGTGCTTGAACCGAATTTTGAAGGCCTTTGCAAACAGTTTGGATCCACAGAACGTGGCGTCTCATCAGGATCCAAACTGTTTGCTATTCTGATAGTATTCTTTGAAAAAAAATCGAAGAAAATGCTAATTTTATAAATGGAGCAGACGACATTTTAGCAGACGACAAATTTCCCAGCAAACAAAGGTTAAAGATGTTCACAGTGTCTCTGTGTGATTACAGGTTCCCTGCACTCCTCCTTCTCCACGGTGGCTCGCAGTATACGCTTCATCCAGGGAGCCCAGACCCAGGCGCAGGCTCCTGTATCGCCTGGTAAGTTCAGCTGTAACATAACAGACCCGTTCTGGGAAAACTAGGCTTAAAGCATGTGCCTATATTGTCAAACCACTTTACAGTCTGCACAGGGAAAACTAGGCTTAAAGCATGTGCCTAAATTGTCGTACTACTTTACAGTCTGCACTGGGAAAACTAGGCTTAAAGCATGTGCCTAAATTGTCGTACTACTTTACAGTCTGCACAGGGAAAACTAGGCTTAAAGCATGTGCCTAAATTGTCAAACCACTTTACAGTCTGCACAGGAAAAACTAGGCTTAAAGCATGTGCCTAAATTGTCGTACCACTTTACAGTCTGCACTGGGAAAACTAGGCTTAAAGCATGTGCCTAAATTGTCGTACCACTTTACAGTCTGCACAGGGAAAACTAGGCTTAAAGCATGTGCCTAAATTGTCGTACCACTTTACAGTCTGCACTGAGAAAACTAGGCTTAAAGCATGTGCCTAAATTGTCGTACCACTTTACAGTCTGCACAGGGAAAACTAGGCTTAAAGCATGTGCCTAAATTGTCGTACCACTTTACAGTCTGCACAGGGAAAACTAGGCTTAAAGCATGTGCCTAAATTGTCGTACCACTTTACAGTCTGCACAGGGAAAACTTGGCTTAATGCATGTGCCTAAATTGTCGTTCTACTTTACAGTCTGCACTGGGAAAACTAGGCTTAAAGCATGTGCCTAAATTGTCGTTCTACTTTACAGTCTGCACAGGAAAAACTAGGCTTAAAGCATGTGCCTAAATTGTCGTTCTACTTTACAGTCTGCACTGGGAAAACTAGGCTTAAAGCATGTGCCTAAATTGTCGTTCTACTTTACAGTCTGCACAGGAAAAACTAGGCTTAAAGCATGTGCCTAAATTGTCGTACCACTTTACAGTCTGCACTGGGAAAACTAGGCTTAAAGCATGTGCCTAAATTGTCGTACCACTTTACAGTCTGCACTGGGAAAACTAGGCTTAAAGCATGTGCCTAAATTGTCGTACCACTTTACAGTCTGCACTGGGAAAACTAGGCTTAAAGCATGTGCCTAAATTGTCGTACCACTTTACAGTCTGCACAGGGAAAACTAGGCTTAAAGCATGTGCCTAAATTGTCGTACTACTTTACAGTCTGCACTGGGAAAACTAGGCTTAAAGCATGTGCCTAAATTGTCGTACTACTTTACAGTCTGCACAGGGAAAACTAGGCTTAAAGCATGTGCCTAAATTGTCGTACCACTTTACAGTCTGCACTGGGAAAACTAGGCTTAAAGCATGTGACTAAATTGTCGTACTACTTTACAGTCTGCACAGGGAAAACTAGGCTTAAAGCATGTGCCTAAATTGTCGTACCACTTTACAGTCTGCACAGGGAAAACTAGGCTTAAAGCATGTGCCTAAATTATCGTACTACTTTACAGTCTGCACAGGGAAAACTAGGCTTAAAGCATGTGCCTAAATTGTCGTACTACTTTACAGTCTGCACAGGGAAAACTAGGCTTAAAGCATGTACCTAAATTGTCGTACTACTTTACAGTCTGCACAGGGAAAACTAGGCTTAAAGCATTTGCCTAAATTGTCGTACCACTTTACAGTCTGCACAGGGAAAACTTGGCTTAATGCATGTGCCTAAATTGTCGTACTACTTTACAGTCTGCACAGGGAAAACTAGGCTTAAAGCATGTGCCTAAATTGTCAAACCACTTTACAGTCTGCACTGGGAAAACTAGGCTTAAAGCATGTGCCTAAATTGTCGTACTACTTTACAGTCTGCACAGGGAAAACTAGGCTTAAAGCATGTGCCTAAATTGTCGTACCACTTTACAGTCTGCACAGGGAAAACTAGGCTTAAAGCATGTGCCTAAATTGTCGTACCACTTTACAGTCTGCACAGGGAAAACTAGGCTTAAAGCATGTGCCTAAATTGTCGTACCACTTTACAGTCTGCACAGGGAAAACTTGGCTTAATGCATGTGCCTAAATTGTCGTACTACTTTACAGTCTGCACAGGGAAAACTAGGCTTAAAGCATGTGCCTAAATTGTCGTACTACTTTACAGTCTGCACAGGGAAAACTAGGCTTAAAGCATGTGCCTAAATTGTCGTACCACTTTACAGTCTGCACAGGGAAAACTTGGCTTAATGCATGTGCCTAAATTGTCGTACTACTTTACAGTCTGCACAGGGAAAATTAGGCTTAAAGCATGTGCCTAAATTGTCGTACTACTTTACAGTCTGCACAGGGAAAACTAGGCTTAAAGCATGTGCCTAAATTGTCGTACCACTTTACAGTCTGCACTGGGAAAACTAGGCTTAAAGCATGTGCCTTAATTGTCGTACCACTTTGCAGTCTGCACAGGGAAAACTAGGCTTAAAGCATGTGACTAAATTGTCGTACCACTTTACAGTCTGCACAGGGAAAACTTGGCTTAATGCATGTGCCTAAATTGTCGTACCACTTTACAGTCTGCACAGGGAAAACTTGGCTTAATGCATGTGCCTAAATTGTCGTACTACTTTACAGTCTGCACAGGGAAAACTAGGCTTAAAGCATGTGCCTAAATTGTCGTACTCCTTTACAGTCTGCACTGGGAAAACTAGGCTTAAAGCATGTGCCTAAATTGTCGTACCACTTTACAGTCTGCACTGGGAAAACTAGGCTTAAAGCATGTGCCTAAATTGTCGTACCACTTTACAGTCTGCACAGGGAAAACTAGGCTTAAAGCATGTGCCTAAATTGTCGTACTACTTTACAGTCTGCACTGGGAAAACTAGGCTTAAAGCATGTGCCTAAATTGTCGTACTACTTTACAGTCTGCACAGGGAAAACTAGGCTTAAAGCATGTGCCTAAATTGTCGTACCACTTTACAGTCTGCACTGGGAAAACTAGGCTTAAAGCATGTGACTAAATTGTCGTACTACTTTACAGTCTGCACAGGGAAAACTAGGCTTAAAGCATGTGCCTAAATTGTCGTACCACTTTACAGTCTGCACAGGGAAAACTAGGCTTAAAGCATGTGCCTAAATTGTCGTACTACTTTACAGTCACACAGGGAAAACTAGGCTTAAAGCATGTGCCTAAATTGTCGTACTACTTTACAGTCTGCACAGGGAAAACTAGGCTTAAAGCATGTGCCTAAATTGTCGTACTACTTTACAGTCTGCACAGGGAAAACTAGGCTTAAAGCATGTGCCTAAATTGTCGTACCACTTTACAGTCTGCACAGGGAAAACTTGGCTTAATGCATGTGCCTAAATTGTCGTACTACTTTACAGTCTGCACAGGGAAAACTAGGCTTAAAGCATGTGCCTAAATTGTCAAACCACTTTACAGTCTGCACTGGGAAAACTAGGCTTAAAGCATGTGCCTAAATTGTCGTACTACTTTACAGTCTGCACAGGGAAAACTAGGCTTAAAGCATGTGCCTAAATTGTCGTACCACTTTACAGTCTGCACAGGGAAAACTAGGCTTAAAGCATGTGCCTAAATTGTCGTACCACTTTACAGTCTGCACAGGGAAAACTAGGCTTAAAGCATGTGCCTAAGGCCACGGCTTTTATATTTCTTGGTTTACAAAACCGCCGACCCTAATTTTTGGAAAAAGGGAAAAAAAATAAAATCGGAAAATCGTCTTTTTTTTAAATATTTTATTCCCGACCGCACTGCAAAACGAGCGAAACGAGAAAAAAAAACGATCCGGTTTGAGTACGGTTGCGAATAAAATCAAGTAAGTACTATCAACGATTGGTTCACATATATTGCAGAGATCGGGATATTTTTCAATGTGACACATTATGTACCAGTCCTTTTATGGGCACTTCTCAAAATTTATTTCGGGTAAAAATTACAGACAATAAGAAAATCAGCGTCAGTAAAATGTCGACCCCATCAAAATTTATTTCTGAGTCTGTGACGCAACTATATTGTTTAACATGTAAATTATATTAAACAAACCCGATATTATAGTAGATAAAAAAGTATTTGATAATTAGTATAAATAATCCAATAAAACACTGCCATTATTTACGATATATGTGTTTAGGAATTTTGTAAACACGTCCGCCATAGTTTATAGGAACTGTACAGAAAGTTTGGAAATCGGAACAAATCGGTATATCTCGGAAAATCATTGATAAATGTATTTGTCGTTTCAATGCTTAGGGCCGAGTAATTTCGGCAAATCGGAACTTAACTTGCGTAAAACACTAGCTCAATTAACCATTAAACTCCGCCTCCGTTCTCGGCAAAAGATTCGAAGGCGGAGCTATGCACGTGCTTTTATTAAATTGGAGGATTGCAATTGAGAAACAAACACACGATTGGTTCGGCATGTTGATTGCTAGACAAAGGAAGCCAATTTTTTCGGCGCGAAATTTGTCGCTTTATTGCTTCCGACAGAAAGCGGCTTTCCTTTGATGACGTCAAACTGTCAATTCACACAGACTGCACATTTTCGGAAGACTTTAACTGACTCCTTGTTTACAATTCCGGTAAAAAAAACACTTGCTAACATTAAACTTTGGATTAAATTATCAAAATAAAGCAAAAGCGAAGTTGACAAATATGATTAAATTAATTCGCATCAGTTCAAATAAGACGTTTTGCGTTGTAAATCAACGAGTTTTCATGACAACAATAACTTTGACAAACATTACCGCGACGAGGCATGGATCGATCTACCTCGATTTTTTTTCATGTACGATCTCATAAGTCGAGTAAGAGCAAACACATACCGGGTAATTTGTGTATGAGTAGTTTATCTTATATAAGATTTATGCAACGGGCATTGCATTGCGTAATGAAGCGCATCGAATTATGGAAATGAAGCGCAGTTTTTCGTTTTAATGGGAGAAGAACGCATGTCATGTAATGGAGTGTTTAAAATTGCCTGATGTTACAAAAGGTGCTTTTAGGACTCATTTCATTTGAAGATATAGATGTGTTTCATTGCATAATTTGATTTTTTGTCTCTGTGTTAAGGTTATAAAAGATATGTTGTCTTTGTTCTGATGTTATTAGTATTAACTTTTTTTTCCGATGTTTTTTTTTTTTTTTTTTTTCGACCGCCCGATGGACCATTGTCAAAATAATTTTTGTAAACCAATAAAAAAAAAAGTCGTGGCCTAAATTGTCGTACCACTTTACAGTCTGCACAGGGAAAACTTGGCTTAATGCATGTGCCTAAATTGTCGTACTACTTTACAGTCTGCACAGGGAAAACTAGGCTTAAAGCATGTGCCTAAATTGTCGTACCACTTTACAGTCTGCACAGGGAAAACTTGGCTTAATGCATGTGCCTAAATTGTCGTACTACTTTACAGTCTGCACAGGGAAAACTAGGCTTAAAGCATGTGCCTAAATTGTCGTACTACTTTGCAGTCTGCACAGGGAAAACTAGGCTTAAAGCATGTGCCTAAATTGTCGTACCACTTTACAGTCTGCACTGGGAAAACTAGGCTTAAAGCATGTGCCTAAATTGTCGTACCACTTTGCAGTCTGCACAGGGAAAACTAGGCTTAAAGCATGTGACTAAATTGTCGTACTACTTTACAGTCTGCACAGGGAAAACTTGGCTTAATGCATGTGCCTAAATTGTCGTACCACTTTACAGTCTGCACAGGGAAAACTTGGCTTAATGCATAAGAGTAAAGTGTTGTCTCAAATAAGCCTGTGCAGTCGGCACAGGCTAATCAAGTATGACACTTTCTGCTTTTATGGAATCATTTAAAGGAGGGTTTTTTCGTAACAAAAATCCGGTGCAGGAAAGTGTTGTTCCTGATTAGCCTGTGCATACTGCACAGGCTTACCCTATATGAGACATACATGCACATTTAAGAAGCCCAGTTGTCCCAGAACATGGCTCATTGTTATCCTGGGACCCTTTCAACAAATTGTTCTTAGACATGAGCATGATATAGAATTGACTTTGATCTAGGGTCATGCCCCTCACCCCCATCTCTCACAGTTTGTATGTGACCCATTTGATGCAAAATTTTAACTTTTGCTTGAATTAATGGTTTTAAAAGTTCAGGGATGAATTTCTTTCAAACATTTGCTATGATAGCAAAACAGGATGAACATGTGAACAAGCTAATATTTTTTCAGTAAGAGCTATGTTGTGTCAACAAAGTTTAGAGGGATGCAAAGTGTGTTGATGTTTTTTTCAATTGGAAAATACAGAGATAAGAATTTCCAGCAAGTTCATTGGTTATAATTCTTGATAAATTGATAAATGGGGCAAACAAAAAATTATTTGAAAGAAAAGAAATAGACGAGATGCGAACACACTTATCAAGTACACACAAATATGACATAGCGTATTAAGGTGACTTATTCACAGATTTGCAAAAGGGCAATAAAACAAACATGGCACATCTTCAAAAGAGAATGAACAAAATCTATCAAAAACAAAAATAAAATCCTGACCACGGAAAAAGCTGTTGAGACTAAGGACAAACCTGATGAGACTATGGACAAACCTGATGAGATAAAAGACAAACCTGATAATACTATGGACAGACCTGATGAGACTATGGACAAACCTGATGAGACTTAGGACAAACCTGATGAGACTATGGACAAACCTGATGAAACTATGGACAAACCTGATGAGACTATGGACAAACCTGATGAGACTATGAACTAACCTGATGAGACTATGGACAAACCTGATAAGACTATGGATAAACCTGGTGAGACTATGGGCAAACCTGATGAGACTATGGACAAACCTGATGATACTATGGACAAACCTGATGAGACTTTGTACAAGCCTGATGAGACTATGGACAAACCTGATGAGGCTATGGACAAACCTGATGAGGCTATGGAAAAACCTGATGAGACTGAGGCCAAATCTGACGAGACTTTGGACAAAACTGATGAGACTATGGACAAACCTGATGAGGCTATGGACAAACCTGATGAGACTATGGACAAACCTGATGAGACTATGGGCAAACCTGATGAGACTATGGACAAACCTGATGAGACTATGGGCAATCATGATGAGGCTATAAACAAACCTGATGAGACTATGGACAAACCTGATGAGACTTTGGACAAAACTGATGAGACTATGGACAAACCTGAGGAGACTATGGACAAACCTGATGAGATAATAGACAAACCTGATGAGACTATGGACAAACCTGATGATACTATGAACAAACCTTATGAGACAATGGACAAACCTGATGAGATAATAGACAAACCTGATGAGACTATGGACAATTCTGATGAGACTATTGACAAACCTGATGAGATAATAGACAAACCTGGTGAGACTATGGACACATCTGATGAGACTATGGACCAACCTGATGAGACTATGGACAAACCTGATGAGACTATGGACAGACCTGATGAGACTATGGACAAACCTGATGAAACTAAGGACAAACCTGATGAGGCTATGGACAAACCTGATGAGACTATGGACAAACCTGATGAGACTATCAACAAACCTGATGAGACTATCAACAAACCTGATGATACTAAGGACAAAAAGGTGGTCATGCTATCGAGGCTCAGAAAATCACCGTGTATAAAAAAATGCATTTTATATCCCTTTACCAATTAGATATGTATTTTGACACATCTGTAGTCCCATAGAAAGTTACATTTAATTAAATACATTTCTAACTAGATTAAAGTTTCAAAGGCTTCATTTCCAACCCTTAGATACTGATGAACAGCATTGCAAATAGCCATTAAAACTTTGCTTCTGAGTGGGAAAGGGCGAAGTTGCATAAACATATAATGCAATTGCAAATTAAAATAATTGATATTATTGTTTAGTACAAAACTAAATCAATTCAAAGTTAAAGAAAGGGTAGCCATTTTATTGCATGACTGGATTACTTGCAGTTCTGATTTTTATGTCCCCCACTATAGTAGTGGGGGACATATTGTTTTTGCCCTGTCTGTTGGTTGGTCTGTTGGTCTGTTGGTTGGTTGGTTGGTTGGTTTGCGCCAACTTTAACATTTGCAATAACTTTTGCAATATTGAAGATAGCAACTTGATATTTGGCATGCATATGTATCTCATGGAGCTGCACATTTTGAGTGGTGAAAGGTCAAGGTCAAGGTCATCCTTCAAGGTCAAAGGTCAAATATATGTGGTCAAAATCGCTCATTTAATGTACACTTTTGCAGTATTTCAATATTCAAGATAGCAACTTGATATTTGGCATGCATGTGTATCTCATGGAGCTGCACATTTTGAGTGGTGAAAGGTCAAGGTCATCCTTCAAGGTCAGATGTCAAATATATGTGGCCAAAATCGCTCATTTTATGAGTACTTTTGAAATATTGAAGATAGCAACTTGATATTTGGCATGCATGTGTATCTCATGGAGCTGCACATTTTGAGTGGTGAAAGGTCAAGGTCAAGGTCATCCTTCAAGGTCAGAGGTCAAATATATGTGGCCCAAATCGCTTATTTTATGAATACTTTTGCAATATTGAAGATAGCAACTTGATATTTGGCATGCATGTGTATCTCATGGAGCTGCACATTTTGAGTAGTGAAAGGTTAAGGTCAAGGTCATCCTTCAAGGTCAAATATATGGGTTAAAATTTCTCATGTAATGTCACTTCTGCAATATTGAAGCTAGCAATTTTATATTTGAAATGCATGTGTATCTCATGGAGCTGCACATTTTGAGTGGTGAATGGTCAAGGTCAAGGTCATCCTTCAAGGTCAAACATCATATAGGGGTCAAGGTCATCCTTCAAGGTCAAACATCATATAGGGGGACATTGTGTTTCACAAACACATTTTGTTTTTATATGTTATTTCATGTATACTTGTATCAGTTTAATTACACAATACATGCTTCCCCTGAATCCAGAATGTCCGGTCTGCATAGATCTTTTGTTACAGAATTCCATTTACAGTAGACAATAATGTATATTGGGAATTTCTTTACCTTAAAGTTTTATGTACAAAAGTTGGTGTGCATTGTGCATTGATTAAACACTGCCATGATTGCTACCTTGCGAAACATTAACGGTATTGGTTTTTAAAAACATTGCAGACGAGGAGACCAAGGTGCTCAGCGCCATCCCCAGTATTCTCGACCTACCCAATAGGAGGGCACTAGCCCGCCAGGGATTCTATGGCCCAGAGTACATCGTGCGGAGATCGTCTGAGACCGGACAGGACGGCAAGTCTCCCAAGGGGTCCATGTCCGCAGCAGAACGACGCAGACAGTTCCATTACAAAGTCAAGAGTCGGAACCAGAACTGGTCGCTGACAGAGGAGCCTAAGGAGAACAAGGATCACACGCAGCAAGACCAGGGGCCAGCGAGGGAGTCGGTGGATAGCTGGGACCGGGCAATACTGCTGAAGAGCTTTAGTGATCGGATTAGCTCAGATTCGTCGTACGAGAGTAACGACTCAGTTGGCGAAGAGAGGGGCCGCCTCAAAAGGGAGAACTCAATAAGTAACCTGCGCAGGCAGTACCAGAACACCATACGTCAGAGTGTCGACAGAGACGGGTCTGTTTTTACTGTGGATAAGGATGACGTTGAATCTGTGTTGGAGAAATCGCCGCACCGCATCACGGAGCTCAGACGTCGACAGGTTGAAGGACTCATGCTTTCCATGGTCGACGACGGCGATTATTGCACTGAAGATGGAACTGTACCTGCTTCTGCTTCAAGCAGAACTTTAGCTTTTGTTAATGCTCAAAACTCAAAAATGTCCACTCTCACAGGCTCACCGCTAACTCCGAAGGAATTCAGTTATTCGTTCGAAGATCGACTCAAAGACGGCGAAAGTGAGTTTGACTTTGAGAAGCAGCCGAAACCGGCCAAGTCCTGTGTCAGCCGTCCCCAGAATGTGAGTATAATCATTGAAGAAGACGCCTCGTCACTGGACGGTGTTTCAAAAAAGGAGGTAAATCCGTTACTACAGGCAGTATCGAGCAAGAATGAGTTGTCTTTTCCTGTTCTCACTCAAAGGTCTGACTCCTCCAACACCCTGGTTCCGACAGAGAGCATGGGTGACAACGACCCCGAGTCTGACTTCGCATCGAAATCTGGTGACCTTGACCTTGATCCGTGCTACGCAGACGCTTTATCAGAGTCTGCAAGCTCCCTCATGAGTGGAGAAACCGTCATTAGAGGCTTGTCACCTTTTGAACATGCTGGCGAAAGGACTGTTAGGTTTCCTGGATCGAGGCAATCTATGGACGACAAACGACTGAAACCTTTAGTGAACCCCCCGCAGGAGTCGTTTGAACTTGAAGAAGTAAGTATTGGTGTATATGTGAAGTTGCAAACATAAATACTTTCTTTTATGTAAGAAAATAGAAATAAATTTGATTATATAGTAAATTTTAAAAAAAATAGCCGACAACGACCGATTTAGGGGTAAAGTTCCCGGGTAAGTTTTAGTATATTTACCGCACCCGGGGTACATGTAAGTATACTAAAGAGTACCGGGGGTACATGTAAGTAGTACCTGAGCCGACAATGACTAATCAAGGGTTAATTAAAGGTATTCCTTAAGACCCATTCTTGTCAAAGCTGACTTTCCTTCATAATCCAGTGACCAACCAAACCTCATACTTGTTAATATTATCATAACATTATGTTTTCAAGAAAGACAGTTTGACACATTTTATCGAAAAAAGAGTTATAAACACATCTTGAACAGGTTTAATAAATACTGTTTAAACAATTTATTTTGAAAATTGTGAATACAAAATGTTTTAGTTTTGCTAAATCATTAAATTATTGGCAAATAGTCTAAACAAAAAGCAGTAAATATGTGTCCTTTAGTTTTTTTACTATGCTTATGATTTCCATGGAAGGATATTATGTGGGCGTGTCGCAGTGGGCCAAAGGCGGGAAACAATATCGTCTGGATGTTTGAACTTGTTGACATTTTTACTTTACAGTAGTTATGTTTAGATTATTATCCCCCGCCACAGGCGGAGGGATATTGTTTTGGCGTTGTCCGTCCGTCCGGCCGGCACTTTTGTGTCCGGAGCCATATCTTGGAAGTTCTTTGGTGGATTTCATTTAAACTTGGTATGAGTATATATATGCATAAGAGGATGATGCACGCCAAATGTTGTCCGTTGTGCGGCGTCAACATTTGCCTGGTTAACTCTCTTGAGGCCACATTTATTGTCCAATCTTCATGAAATTTGGTCAGAAGATTGGTTTCAATGATATCTTGGATGAGTTCAAAAATGGTTACATTTGCTTGAAAAACATGGCTGCCAAGGGGCGGGGCATTTTTCCTTATATGGCTATATATGGCTATATAAAATTCTTGTTAACACTCTAGAGGCCACTTTTATTGTCTGATCTTCATAAAACTTGGTCAGAAGATTCATCCCAATAATATCTTGGATGAGTTCTAAAATGTTGCCGGTTGGTTGAAAAACATGGCCGCCAGGGGGCGGGGCATTTTTCCTTTAATGGCTATAGTAAAATCTTGTTAACACTCTAGAGGCCACATTTATTTTCCAATCTTCATGAAACTTTCTCAGAAGATTTGTCCCACTGATATCTTGGATGAGTTCAAAAATGGTAACCTTTGCTTGAAAAACCTGGCTGCCAAGGGGCGGGGCAGTTTTCCTAATATCGCTATATATGGCTATAGTAAAATCTTGTTAACACTCTAGAGGCCACATTTATTGTCCAATCTTCATGAAACTTGGTCAGAAGATTCATCCCAATAAAATCTTGGACGAGTTCGAAAATGATGCTGGTTGGTTTAAAAACATGGCCACCAGGGGCGGGGCATTTTTCCTTTTATGGCTATATAAAGTAAAACCTTGTTAACACTCTAGAGGCCATATTTATTGTCCAATCTTGATGAAATATAGTCAGAAGATTTGTCTTAATGATATCTCGGATGAGTTCGAAAATGGTTACATTTGCTTGAAAAACATGGCTGCCAAGGGGCGGGGCATTTTTCCTTTTATGGCTATATAAGGCTATAGTAAAACCTTGTTAACATTCTAGAGGCCACATTTATTGTCCAATCTTCATGAAATTTGGTCAGAAGATTGGTCTCAATAATATCTTGGAGGAGTTAAAAAATGATGCCGGTTGGTTGAAAAACATGGCCACCACGGGGGCGGGGCTGTTTTCCTTATATGGCTATAGTAAAGCCTTGTTAACACTCTAGAGGTCACATTTATTTTCCGATCATCATGAAACTTGGTCAGAAGATTTGTCCCAATGATATCTTGGATGAGTTCGAAAAAGGTTTTGGTTGCTTAAAAAACATGGCCACCAGGGGCGGGGCATTTTTCCTTACATGGCTTTATATGGCTATAGTAAAACCTTGTTAACATTCTAGAGGCCACATTTATTGTTCAATCTTCATGAAATTTGGTCAGAAGATTGGTCTCAATGATATCTTGGATGAGTTCGAAAATAATTATGTTTGCTTGAAAAAATGGCTTCCAAGGGGCAGGGCATTTTTCCTTATATGGCTATAGTAAAATCTTGTTAACACTCTAGAGGCCACATTTACTGTCTGATCTTCATGAAACTTGGTCAGAAGATTCATCCCAATAATATTTTGGACTAGTTCAAAAATAATGCTGGTTGGTTGAAAAACATGGCTGCCAGGGGGTGGGGCATATTTCCTTATATGGCTATAGTAAAACCTTGTTAACACTCTAGAGGCCACATTTATTTTCCGATCTTCATGAAACTTGGTCAGAAGATTTGTCCCAATAATATCTTGTTATCTCAGGTAGCGACTTTGGGCCTTTCAGGCCCTCTTATATATTTTATTGTGAGCTTTCTTTCATACCCTCCATATAGGCGAAACTGCACAAATAATCTTCCTAAAATGTTAAATCTTGTCACAACATGGCTGGGGATACCCCTCCTTAACCAACGCTGTCTGGGCCAATATCATTTCATTAGTTTTTTATATGACCTACTTTTGTTCTAAACATAGGTAACTTTTGTACACTGTTGTTCCTTTATCTGAAGTGTGTTTTTTTCCATTTCAGATATCGAGTGCAGACGTTGCCCATGAGGATGTGGGTGGGGTATCACGTAGGTCGTCTATCCGTAGAGGTGAATAGTGTGTTACTACTTCTGCTTTTAAAACATAAAAAGAAAATGTAATTTAAAACTTAATTCATGTGCGTAAAGTGTCATCTGAGATAAGTCTGTGCGGTCAACACAGGCTAATCAGGGACAGCACTTTCCGCTTTTATGGAGTTTTTCATTTAAAGGAAGTCTCTCCTTAACAAATATTCAGTTAAGGCGTACAGTAAACCCTACATTATATGCAGACTGCACAGGCTAATCGGGGATGACACTTAACGCACATGCATTTAACCCAGTTTTTCCTAAACAAATCCCAGTTTGTCTATCAATTGTTGCGAACTAGCTCTTGATCAGTTTTTGTGATGCTTGCATTTATCATTGATAAGTCTGTTGATAGAAATCATGCAAACTATTGGATTTAAAAAAATGCAATGGCGAGGCTGGCGCAGGTATTTCAATATCCTCTTTATAATCTTAACAAATATATAATTATTTTCTAGATTTGAAGTGCTAGTCTGATTTAACATTAAAATTTGCAATTAACAAAAATAACACTAACGTAAAATGTAGTCATTGGTCTGTTATATTTTATGTATTTTTTATTTTACTTTTATATAAAATTTTCATCTTGATTGTCATATTTAAAAGGTCATATGGAAAAAACAGCCAGTACCCAATCAGACAGCTCTGGGTTTGCAGACATTGATCCAGCAGGGGAGCCAACTCTAGCTGACCACAAGGTGTGTAAATGTCATGAGTTTTCTCCCTTGATTTTGTAAAAACTAAACAAATTGGATGTTTGAACCGATTTCAAGATTAAATAATAGTTCTATCAAAAATGAAGTTAAAATTGCCTCTTTTTAGGTACTTTCTCCGCTGGTCAGAGAAAATGTTCATATAAGCAGGATATATTTGCTGTCAGGTATTTGTCAAAAAGAAGGACTAGGTTGTTCAAAATGATTTAGGATATTTACATTCTCATGGAAGATGTTTACAAACATCTCCGCAGTAATTTGTGTGTGGAATGGTCCTGAAATCTGTTCTACTGTCACTATTCCCTTAACTCTGATTTAAGTAGGGCAGTTTAGTTGGAAAACTAGCCAATGTGAGATGACTTAAATGCTGTTGAAAACATAAACAAATCCAACAAAGAAAAAAAGCAGAAGTAACAAAAACAACAGTCCTCAACATTTTAGAAAAATTAACAAATATCATTAAAGTATTAAATCTTGAAATTCCAGATCAGACAGGCAACAATGCTGAACGAGGTCCCAGAACTTGCAGAAACCAGTAAACTAGTGTCAGTCTCTCGAAAATTCAGAAATATTGTAGAACAGGACTACGAAGATAATTCGAATCCAGCCCTCCGGACCATTGCATACACAGCTGAAACCGAAACTGGCAACAAGTCAGTTTTGTACACAGTCGATCTTCCCTTGATACCATTACCGTGTCAACAGTTGGCTAAAAATAGCTTACAGGACCAGTCTAGGCAACCGCGGTATGTTTCTTCCCTTAACTTGGAGACGGAATTGTTGGATGACGACGAAAGTGAAAAGAGCTCAGAAAGTCGTGTTCGAGTAAAACCAGTGGGACCTGCTGTGTTTCTAACATTGCATGATCTTAAAAACAATCAGAGCCATCTAAGTGATGAGAACGATTTTGAAAACTGTGATAATAACTTAAGCGCAGGTGAATGGAGAAAAGAAGGATTGGGCATCCATGATGTGAATAATGAAACTGCTAATGACAGTCAACAGACGTTCCAGAGGGAACGAGATGTGATGCAGTCCAAGCAGAGCATTCTTCAGAGAAAACTTTCCAAGCAATCAATGGTGGCATCTAAAACGCAGACAGCTGATTGGTTGCTGAATAATGAGTCCAAGCGAAAGGCGTTCAAAATGGGACGTCCAAACTGGGCCTCGACGCCTAATTTGAAACCTAAGGGTGACGCTAGGGTAACGGGTGTCTGGAAAAGACATTTCCAAATGGAGGAATCAATGTCCTTGGATATACCCCCAGAGGAATCTGGTGACGAACTGTCCTTGAAACTGCGGCAACATTCTCTAGACTTTGATCATGAGAATATTCTAGGTAACGCGAAACCCCATTTGAAGCATCTGCGGGGTGACTCAGCCTGCGCGTCTCTCGATGAAAGCATGTATTCGTCAAAGTCATCGATGCTGGGTAGTTACCAGGGGGTATCTGATGAGTATCTCAACTATCTGCGCCTCGCACGTTTGGTCAATGGGCCGAGCCCAATAATGGTTGGTGTACTGAGTTTGTGATTGAGGAATTTTTATGCTCCCTGAAATAAAATTTTGGCGGAGCATATAGTTGCCAGTTTGTTCTTCCTTCCTTACTTACGTCTCACTTTTGTTACCGTTTCTCATAGCGCCTTTAATACTTTACCAATCTCTTTCATATTTGGCATTAAGGTTCCTTGCATGGACCTCTACCTTTTGATAAGTTTGAGGTCTCTGGGTTCAAGGTCAAGGTCACCAAGGCTAATAATAGATTTCTGGTACACTTTTTTTACAGTTTCTCATAGCACCTTCAATACTTTACCGATCTCTTTCATATTTGGCATGAAGGTACCTTGCATGGACCTCTACATTTTGATTAGGTTTGAGGTCACTTGGTTCAAGGTCAAGGTCACCGAGGCTAATAATAGAATTTTGTCACACTTTTTTTACAGTTTCTCATAGCACCTTCGATACTTTACCGATCTCTTTCATATTTGGCATGGAGGTACCTTGCATAGACCTCTACCTTTTGATGAGGTTTGAGGTCACTGGGTCAAGGTGAAGGTCACCGAGGCTAATAATAGATTTTTTATGCCCCCCTTTGAAGAAAAGGGGCTATATTGTTTTGCACATGTCGGTCGGTTGGTCCGTCGGTCGGTCGGTCCATCCACCAGATGGTTTCCGGATGATAACTCAAGAATGCTTAAGCCTAGGATCATGAAACTTCATAGGTACATTGATCATGACTGGCATGGCAGATGACCCCTATTGATTTTCATGTTACTAGGTCAAAGGTCAAGGTCACAGTGACTCGAAATAGTAAAATGGTTTCCAAATGATAACTCAAGAATGCTTACACCTAGGATCATGAAACTTCATAGGTACATTGATCATGACTGGCAGATGACCCCTATTGATTTTCAGGTCACTAGGTCAAAGGTCACAGTGACTCGAAATAGTAAAATGGTTTCCGGATGATAACTCAAGAACGCTTAAGCCTAGGATCATGAAACTTGATAGGTAGATTGATCATGACTCGCAGTTGACCCCTATTGATTTTCAGATCACTAGGTCAAAGGTCACGGTGACCTGAAATAGTAAAATGGTTTCCGGATGATAACTCAAGAACGCTAATGGCTACAATCATGAAACTTCATAGGTAACTTGATCATGACTTGCAGATGACCCCTATTGATTTTGAGGTCACTAGGTCAAAGGTCAAGGTCATGGTGACCCGAAATAGTAAAATGGTTTCCGGATGATAACTCAAGAACGCTTATGCCTAGGATCATGAAACTTCATAGGTACATTGATCATGACTCGCAGATGACCTTATCGATTTTGAGGTCACTAGGTCAAAGGTCAAGTTCATGGGGACCCGAAATAGTTAAATGGTTTCTGGATGATAACTGAATAAAGCGTATTCCTAGGATCGTGAAACTTGATAGGTAGATTGATCATGAATTTTAGATGACCCCTATTGATTTTCAGGTCACTAGGTCAAGGTCACGGTGACCCGAAATAGTAAAATAGTTTCCGGATGATAACTCAAAAACGCTTATGGCTAGGATCATGAAACTTCATAGGTACATTGATCATGACTGGCAGATGACCCATATTTTCAGGTCATTAGGTCAAGGTCACAGTGACAAAAAACATATTCACACAATGACTGTCATTACAACGGAGAGCCCATATGGGGGGCATGCATGTTTTACAAACAGCCCTTGTTCAAGTAGTTTTCATCCAATCTTCACCAAACTTGGTCACAAGTTTTATCTAAATGATCTCTAGGACAAGTTTGAACATGGGCCATTCCGGGCCTAAAACTAGGTCACGGGGTCACTTAGTGCGTTTTTAACCAGGTTTTCCGAAGGAAAAAACTGGTTATTAGATTGGCGAATGCGGGCGGGCTGGCTGGCTGGCTGGCTGGCGGGCTGGCGGGCGGGCGGAACAAGCTTGTCCGGGCCATAACTATGTTGTTCATTGTCAGATTTTAAAATCATTTGGCACATTTGTTCACCATCATTGGACGGTGTGTCGCACGAAATAATTACGTCGATATCTCCAAGGTCAAGGTCACACTTTGAGTTCAAAGGTCAAAAATGGCCATAAATGAGCTTGTCCTGGCCATAACTATGTCATTCATTGTGAGATTTTAAAATCATTTGGCACATTTGTTCACCATCATGGGACGGTGTGCCGCACGAAAGAATCACGTCAATATCTCCAATGTCAAGGTCGCCACGACTAAAAATAGATTTAAAAAAAAAACTTACAAAGGGGGTTTATTTTGTTTGTTCATTTCAAAAGTTCAGTTTGAGTTTTCTCCCTTTATCAGATTTTTTTTTCACAATGAAAACCTGGTTTTGTGACAATTTTGTCCCTTGTTTAACATTCAGCATAGTGTCTGCTCTCTAATTCAAGTTGTTTACATCTGATCTTCACCAAACCCGGTCAGAAGTTGTATGGAGATGATCTTAAGGCCAAGTTAGAACATGGGCCTTTCTGGGTCAAAAACTAGGTCAAGGGGTCACTTAGTGCGTTTTAAAAATTGAGCATGGTGTCTGCTGTTTTTTGTGAAGACGACATGCAAAATATATTGTGTCAATGCGGCATGAGGGGGTAATAGTCACATCTGTGACAAAGCTCTAGTTTACACAATTATTAAAGGGATGTACAGGCACATTAGTTGTTTCTTATAACTAATATAGATGTGTGAAGTAAATGTAGTCAATAGTTTTATATAAAAAAATCTTGAAAGTACTATCTCATGAGGCACACATTTATAAACTTTAAAAAATGGGATTGCTTCTTCAAATGGAACAAAAAGTGTTTGGAAATTCCACTTTAAAAAATGGGATTGCTTCTTCAAATGGAACAAAAAGTGTTTGGAAATTCCACTTTAAAAAATGGGATTGCTTCTTCAAATGGAACAAAAAGTGTTTGGAAATTCCACTTTAAAAAATGGAATTGCTTCTTCAAATTGAACAAAAAGTGTTTGAAAATTCCACTTTAAAAAATGGAATTG
This sequence comes from Dreissena polymorpha, assembly GCF_020536995.1. NCBI lineage: Eukaryota > Metazoa > Mollusca > Bivalvia > Myida > Dreissenidae > Dreissena > Dreissena polymorpha. The sequence continues at coordinate 70,300,562 of NC_068364.1, forward strand.
CTTCTTCAAATTGAACAAAAAGTGTTTGAAAATTCCACTTTAAAAAATGGGATTGCTTCTTCAAATTGAACAAAAAGCTTTTCAATAGTGGTGCTGAAATAGTCATGTTTCTAGTCAGACATCTGATTTTCATATGTTATCAGAGATCACTGTGCTAAGGCATTCAATCTGTTCCCATTTGATTGATAGCGAGTATATTTTACCTTTTTTCTTTTTTCAAAAAAGATAACACATCCTTTAATCGAAAACAAGAAAAAAGTTTTTTTAAAGTTGTACCAGATAAGAAACCAAAGATATATATTTTTTACCTTTACATATTCAATACATGAACTCCGTTGGGTAATCTGGGACTAATCCCCTTTAGTCTCTGCATGCTACTCATGACTACAATTTTGTTTGTACAACAAATAAGAAAAAAGGGGCCAATATTGATGTTAACTTGCTTGTTTTAAATTCACTGACGGAAACAAGATTGTAAATTAATTTAATTAAACATTGCTTGGACATATTCATATGTTGGTTGCTTTAAGATTGTCATAATAAAATATTTACATGTTTGTACATTGAAATAATATATACTCGCTTTAACCAAATTATTGTTTGTGTGATTCCATGGTGTCACAATTTTCACAAAGAAATGTTTGTTTAAAGGATTTGTTTCTGAAAAAGTCATTATAAAAATATCCTTAAATTAAGTTCTCGTCTTAGTATTTATACAGCCATTTGAGGATAAATATTAAAGAAAACAGAAAGGCAAGTGCTGCACACATTAACACCCTTCTGTAACTCATAGGTAACTATGGAGACATTTAAATGGATACACAGATATTATGTCTCTGTTATCAAAGTCTGTAGGAACACCCCACAAAAATGTGATAATATTAAATATATATATATTTGTATTATGGGATATGAATGATGTTATTTGATGTAAGATATGGCTTGTTTGGTATGTACCCTTTAAAAATTCTAGATGTATGAATTGAAGAAAGTTTGGTTGCTCAATTTCATGAATTTTTAAATTATTTTTGTCATTGTTTCAGAATGTAAAAATTATTTTTTTATATTTAGTTCACTCTTTCAGTTCATAATGTCTTTGTGTTTAAGGCACACTAGATCATGTCTGGCATGTCTGTTAAAGACTTTTCTGAAGGCATGTGTCATAAATGCTTTGATCAGTAATGATCAAAGTGTACATGTTGTCACCTTTCGTTAATTGAAGGCTAATTATTGTTGAAGTTATTTACCTGGTCAAGCTCTCAGGTGTTGTGTATTTGGGTCTATGTTGGTCTAACAAAGCCCTGGTGGGAGGCAGGTGTGAAAATCTGTCAATGCACAATGGAGTTTGCAGACTGGTTGATAGCTCAAACAACAAATTGTTGTTTGGTGGGGGGTGTGGGATGGGGGCTATTGTTTGGGTAACTGGGTGTTTATTGGAGGATTTCTGTACATGGCTTGGGGTTAAACAAGCTTTGTGTTGCAGTGTTTGGGATAAATGAAGAAAAATTAACAAATACTAGTATTAGTTGCAATTAGGTTCTGTTGTGAAGTGACAATATCACGATAGTATTATTCACAAGAAAATTTTTGGAAGTTAATATAGGAATTGAAAGGTATTTTTATATTTTACTTAATTAGGAATCATATTTTGAATGCAATTGAACAAATATAGAATTAAACCTGTGAAAAACTATGCCTGTAGTCATTGTTTAATTGAGTAATTTAGTGTTTTATGGTGTTTATGTGTGTTACAAAACTGGTTTTCAATATGTTATTCTTGAAGCATAAAGTTTTACACCAGAAACTTTTACAAACATTTATAACATTATAAATAATATAACTTCTAGTACTTCTACATTAATAAAATAATAAATGCTTTTTTGTTATGTTTTGTTCCAGGATATAATACCAAAAATGCCCAATTTGAAGTTCCGACCAACTATTCATATGAAGAACTGGTCAAAGATTCCAAAACAGAAGGTCAGTTTTACAATAATATCACTCAGTTTGTTTTGCAACCAAGTGTCTATGTCTGTGCATGTCTAGTTTATTATAATTATTAATTATAATACATATGTTTAACAAATACTTAAAACAAAAAATGTTAAAAACAATTAGAACATCTTTTTAAAACTTGAAAACATAAAATTTTATAGTTTTGCATCAAACTTAACCACTGTAAATTGTACATTGTGATAAGTATTTTCTGCGCAAGTTATTTAATATATATTGAGCTGTTTGCAATTTACAGGATGTGACTGAGTATTGTTGATCTACCGTAATTACTCTATGTTTTCAGACACTTAAAAATAATTTAAAAAATTTGTGTCCGAAAACTGAGATATGAAAAATATTCACAAAATACAGGTGTCCGAAAACTGAAGTGTCCGAAAATAGCGTCAATTGTATCAACGACTCCCAGTAATAGCACGTGCTTGTAAAATACCATGCCGTATAGTATAAATTACAATTATATAAATAATTATGTTTGCACTGCATTTGAAATAATTTTAAATGCTTACTTTATTTGACAGAAAGTTACTATAAGGTTGTACTTTGACCAAGAGTTCAAAGATGAGCATGTGATATACCGATACTCGCTAGTATGAACCTGAAATTAACGCAATAAAAAAAGCAAACTGTGAAGTTGTTTGTTTATTTCCGATAGTTGTTGTCTAACACCTTTCATTGTTCGTAAAACTTGAATAGGGTGCATCACACTTTGAAGCGTTTAGTATTTGTCACAGTTATTTTACTGAGAAGGGGTAGTACCATTGCGGTAGAGAATTGAACTGTTACGGTAATTGGCACTAACCCTAGTAATTGTCATAACGCTTATGCTATCGGGCGAAACCATTGTTTACACGGTTATTTACCCAAAAACGTAAATGTAATGGTCCGTTGCCCCAGTGCCCCAGATAAGCTGCGTATCAGCGTCTTTCACCCTATTAAAATGTTTAAAAACGCCAAGAAATACAATATCATGCGTATTGAAAACGCACCCGATTTGCCTTTTACGCACATTCGTCTTATTTGATGCGTACGATACAATAGCTTAGATCGAAAATACTTTGCTAATTTTCGGTATTTTTTGTGATTATTTTCATTACGCGGCGACGCTTTTATTCAGCAAGCGCCTGGATGACGGAGCAATAAAACAGTCAAAGCTATTCAAACGCTCTGCGGACTAGATTTCATAGTTAAATAAAGCGGCTGACCAAATTATTAACGACGACATACATGTGTTTTCAATCTGACTTAATCCGTCGTTCATTGTGCATGTATTTGTAAAGTGTCTGTACTTTCAGTTTCTAATACGATGCGAAATAAAAATGTCTAAGAGAAAGACGTCCGCAATTGTTGCGCCAAAATATTAGTCGATCGCCTACTTTTTCGAACCAAGAAAGCAAGAGCCAATAAGTGCCGAATCATTCGTGTTATCGATTTTTTTAAGTTTAAAGTTTATATTATTGACAGTTTCAAGGATTAAAGATGTTATGAAACATCAGGTTATTAAAGTTAATTATATAAGTTTACAGTTTTATTGAATTAATACAAGTGTGTGCAGCTTCAACAGAAGTAAAGCAGCAATTGTTTTACTGTATGCATCTTATAACTCATTTCACCCTATTCCAAGAATGAAATCACCCTATTTTTCAAAATCAGTGGGTGAAAACCCTATTTCCGAAATAATTATCTAGGGCACTGGTTGCCCTCAGGCATGCACCTGCCATGTTTTATGATGTTAATCTGGTTGTAAAACCCCATGAGCAGAGTGTCATTAGATATTGTAAACAGGATCGTAATTTGGTAAAATAGCGCTGTAAAATATACTGTCCGAAAACTTAGAGAAATTAATTATGGACGAAAACTAATGTGTCCGAAAATTAAGAGTCAAGAAAAATAATTATTTTTGCTAAAAAAGGGGGTGTCTGAAAACTTAGAGTGTCTGAAAACATAGAGTAATTACGGTAACTATAACATGGATAAATAATCAGTAAAAAAAACTACCAGTAAAATCATTTGTTTTTCCACACAGAACATAATATTATTTACGCAGATAAAAATTGCTGGGAACATGTTTGTAAAAAAAAATCCGATCTTTTGGTTGTGAAGAAAAGTGCACCAATAGTTTGTCAGTCGATCTGTGTGTCTTGTACTGTTATAAGTTGTATACAGTGTACCGCTTGCACAGTACTCATGTGATTCAATTGATACATTGTGTTATTGCATTGAAGCGTAGATGTGCCGTATACTTTTTTCATCACTATTGACCCATGCATTCCTAAGTTATTTGCCCTTGAATGCAGCTGACATTGAAATGGGCAGTTATTAGTTTATTAGTTTGTGACAAAGCTCCATTATTGCTCGATTGTAACCTACAAAGCACCTGATGTTAGGAAAATATAATTAAAAGTAGCCCAGAGTAGGGCCGGGTGCCTAAGAGCCTTTTTCCATACCCAGATTACTTGTAGTACATGCACCTGAACTGACAACGGCCAATTGAGTTTTAGTTTTATGTATAACTCATTCTGGTTCCCGTTTCCCAGATGCTTGAAGAGGAAACCAGACTAATGCAGCATGCAGTCCAGCGCTACAAGACTGAGCTGGCAATGATGGAGAACATGCTGTTTAGTCTCTACAGTAGGGTGCAGTCTGACCTCGTTCCTGAGGAAAGGTAGGGTGTTTGCTTTTATGCACTTCCTGTAGATTTTTAGATTTTAACAAATGTGAAGTTCAGAGTTTTATATACCGTAGGCTTGGAAACTTCAAGAGCATTTTATATTTTAAAATGAGTCTTTACATAAACCATTTGAACTGCAGAATCACTGTAACAGTAAAAGGTGTGAAGAACTAAACACAATATGTTTGAGGATATATATAAACAAATGTGATGTTACGAGTATATTAATATATTTATAGGATTGGATCCAACTACGTGGGTTTGATTTTATATGAATTGAAGTTTTCGAATACCAGAAATGATGGAATGCCTGTTTTATTGCTCTATATATTGGTTGCAAATTCCCAAAAGATGCGTTATTTAATAATTATATTATTATATTATAAAATTACATTATAATATAATATATTCCTATTTCAGAGCGGACGTTGAGGAGTTACAGCAGCTGTGGAGTCAGGTGCGCAAGGAGGTGATCAAGATGGAGGATCTCCTGGTTGACAGACTGCGCGCAGTCCTCGCCGGCAACGCTAGCTTCAGCCCGCTTGACTCCCTGGAGATTGTTCAGATGGTAAGCAAAGTTTGTGTTCGATATCAGACATTATAAAAATATCCACAGATTCAATATCAAACCATAATGGCGGATTTGATGAATCCATACAATTTAATGTCAATGGAAATAAATGAATCTACAGTATTATAAATTAGCATTGTTCAGTGAAAACCTTGCTTATTGCATGTGTGGAAAGTGTTGTTCGAGACAGGGACACACTTTCCACTTTTATTATATGTTTTGCTTAATGGAAGTCTGTTCTTAGCAATAATGGAGTTCAGCAGAAAGAGTCATCCCTAACAAGCCTGTGAGGATTGCACAGGCTAATCAGAGATGATACTTTACACATTTGCATTAAGCCCCAATGTCCCAGAATGCAGCTCAGCTGTTATTTATTAAAATGGCAGATTTTATGAATCCATGTCAAGAAAAATAAAAAGCCTTTAGTATTATAAAAAAAAATTTTGTATATCAAGCAACTCAACATACTTTTAATGGAAATTAATTGTATAAATTATATTTTAAAAATCTTCCTCATCCTCAGATGATTGATCTTCTAAGAGAGCAGCTGTACCACCAACAAATGTGCATCGCACGCGACGTGAGCTTCTCTGACGACGAAGAAGATGAGGGTACTGGCCATTTCCCAGCCCGGTCATTGAGTGGGGCCTCTGTCCCGTCCACGTCTGGGCTGACTGGTTCCTCTGTGGACAGTGCATGGGCGCGAGAGTTGTCCAATCAGATGAACGAGCTGAAAACCAGTCTTGAAATGACGAAGGAGTCTCAGAAACGGGAACTGAGAGAGCGAATATCAGAGGTGCGATGTTTTTAAGAAACATCCAATCGCGTTATGCATGATTTTCATAGTCAAATTTCTTATACCAAGTTTTTAACCCTTAAAGCGCTGGAGCTGAATTTTAAAGGCCTTTGCAAACAGTTTGGATCCAGATGAGACGCCACAGAACGTGGCGTCTCATCTGGATCCAAACTGTTTGCTATTCTGATAGTATTCTTTGAAAAAAAATGAAGAAAATGCTTATTTTACAAATTCAGCAAACGACATTTTATCAGACAACAAATTTCCCAGCATGCAAAGGGTTAAAAGGAAATCCTATAAAATCCTGCTATTCAGTATTGGTACAAGAAAATTCAGCACATATTATTGATTTGTTCAATGATTGACTTTTGTTTTGAAGTTCTAAATCAAAATGATGCTGGTTTGATTATTTTTTTTGACACAGCCATAGTGCTAACAGACTATGCTGCTCTATTTTTTAATAGCTGAAGACTGGTTTACTTAGTGAAGTTCACAGAGAGGTTGAGACGCCAACTCAGAACAAGCGAATGCTCGAGCTCGAACTACAGGCTCGTGAAAATGAGGTCCGCAGGCTGAGAATGGAACTACTTTTGCAGAGCGTGAATACAGGAGGGACCAGGCGTAAGCAGGTCTTTGAAAGTGACGTCTGATGGTTGGACAACAAATAGTGCCAAAATATGCTTCCTTTTGTAAATTGGATTGTTTTAAATGAGCCATTTATGTTGAAATTGTCAAAGAACTTCCGAGAACTGCTGAAATATATGTTCAATTATGATATGAAATCATTTTTTGTGACAAATCAAATTGTTGGCTGAATCGACCAATCAAATAAGGTGCTGCTTTGTATTGCTCATGTATTTGTGAGTTTTGGCCTCATTGTGTTCACAAATGAGGGCCATTTAATTGCAACCATCATGCCAAATGTCCTTGGGTCCAATGAACTGAGAACGAGAATAATGCACAGTGTTCAAAATTGTTTGTTATTGGTGGCATAGAGTGCAACTATTGTCACCCCTCAAAATGTCGATATCCTTTACATTTCCATACAATCTGTCAATCAAATCAATTTATTTTACATTCCTGTATATTTTTATGTAAAAGAATTGTTGTCTTAGATTTTTGTATTATCTGTTATTTGTCATAAGCATTCCAAATCATGGACCATTTTTATAAATTCGTTTAGAAATGAATTGTTACAGATCATGTTAGTTTGTTCATGTTTGTAAGAAATCTTTCTCAATTTCTAGTCATTCTTTTCTGAGTTCGTTTTAAAACTTTGCATGTTTTAATTGTATATGAACATATCATTATCATTAAAGATGGCATGATGAAAGACTTTATTTTAATATTTTTATACTTAATTTGGCTTTAACACATTTATATTTGTTAATATCATGTTTTCTGTCTGGCACAATGGTCTGTGCTGCAGATTTTAACACATAAAACTGCTGTATAAGTTATGGCTTTACTTCCATTTCAATTATGTACTTGTTCATTTTGAAATGTGACATTTGAAGTTTAGTATTATTGTAGAATTATACAATTCAAATGCTTTGCACTTCTGGACTGCTGGTTAACAAATTGGTATCTAATTTCTTTCTATTGCTCCTTCTGTCTTCATTCTATAATGTGTTCTTGTTGCTGCTTTTGTAAAGAATTTGTTACTTGTTATATTTGCTTATATTAGATTTTTATATACATAAATATATGTTATTAAACCATTTGTGTTACACTTTTTAGCATTTCACAAAATGTCATGTTGCTCTAATGTCATAGAAGGGGGTTACCTAATGTCATTGGAATGGAGTTCTGTCTAGTAATGTCAAAGTCGCAAGTCGCCGTGGTGTAATGGATATGGTGTCCACCTAGCAACGGGAGGTCATGGGTTCGATCCCCCTGTGGGAGTGTTCTTTAGAGTCCCCAGATAGATAGAAATCAAGTACTGGTTCTAGTCCCTGGAAACAGACTCGAGAGCATGTCAAATAAGCCTAAAGCTTTCTGTGCCATCAAGCTAAAATGAATAGGTTTAATCTAATCAAAGCGCTGAAGGCACAGGAGTTGTATGCTATTGCATAATCTTAGACGCAACTCAGTTTTCAAAATTATGTCATAGCTTTTTATATCACAAGTTTGAAATTAACACAACCCATTCCAATTTATAAAGAGTGTGTCTTAAAGCACAGGTGGAATTGTGGGTGCACTGTGTAACCTCATATTTATGTTATAGAGATAACTTAGACAAAATAACAACAAAATGTCTCTCTTTATTGCAATTTTGGTTGCTGCACTGGCAACCATCTTTAGAATTTTGGTTGCCTTGCTAAAGTATAACAAGCCTAAAATCATGTACATGTTGTGTTATGTGTATTTAATACTTAATTAATTTTTTTTAAATTATTGAGCAACAATTTTGGCGACATGAAGGACTTTTATTGCATCATGTCTTGTTTTAGCCGGATTTGAATCATTTCCCAGGCCTTATTGATACACAATCGCCAATTTGTATTCTACATTTAATTGGATTGAGTTGTTTCAAGCTTTGAAAAAGCTAGTTACCCTGCTATTTAGCCCAACTGTAACCAACTTTTGAAAGAGAGTTTCCTGGGCTGAAATCAACAGGCCCAAGGCTAACAGGCAACCACTAAACCTGAAAGTTATTCATGATGTAAGATCTGACAGTGTATTGAACTCGTTCAATTTGCAAGTCTGAAGACATTAAAGAGACCTTTTCAGGGTGGTGTAATGGATATGGTGTCCGCCTAGCGACCGGGAGGTCACGGGTTCGATCCCCGCTGTGGGAGCGTTCTTTTGATCGCCCATATAGACACCAAGTACTGGTTCTAGGCCCAGGAAACGGACTTTCAAATAAGTAGGAATTACTTTCTATGCAATCGAGCTAAAATAAATAGGTTTAAACTAAAGAGACCTTTTTACGTTTTGGTAAATTGACAAAATTAAATGATTTAAGAATTTGGAGAGTTCTGTTGTTGTCAATAGATTTTTATGCCACCGAAGGAGGGCATATAGTGATCGGACCGTCTGTCTGTCTGTCTTTCCGTCACACTTTGCATTTAGGTTTCGAAAAATGCTTATAGCTTCTATGTCCCTTGAGATATAACCTTCATATTTGGTATGCATGTGTATATGGACAAGGCCTTTTCATACACACAAACATTTTGAACCCTGTGACCTTGAACTTGGGGTCCGCATTTAGGTTTCGAAATCTGCATTTAGGTTTCGAAAAATGCTCATAACTTCTATATCCCTTGAGATATAAACTTCATATTTAGAATGCATGTGTATATGGACAAGGCCTTTGCATACGCACACAAATTTTGACCCCTGTGATCTTGACCTTGTACTTAGGGTCCGCATTTAGGTTTCGAAATCTGCATTTAGGTTTTGAAAATGCTCATAATCCCTTGAGATATAACATTCATATTTTGTCAACATGTGTATATGGACAAGGCCTTTCTATAAGCACAAATTTCTTTACCCCTGTGACCTTGACCTTGAACTAAGGGTCCGCATTTAGGTTTCGAAATCTGCATTTAGGATTTGAAAAATGCTCATAACTTCTATGTCCCTTGGAGGGATCATAATTTCTCGCAACATCAATCGGTCTGGATTTAAATGGGGAAAAAGTGTCAGAAAATGTATATCCAAAATCATGACAAATTACGTTAAAATATAAACCATTGATTTTGCCATTCATGAAGGTGGTATAATAAATGTACAAATTTAATTCCCTTAGGCATGTTTTTAACGGAACATACGAGTTTTCTCATTTGGTTCTACCATTTGCTATTTCATTGTTGTTTCGTGTGCTGTTTTATCTGACTTTTCATCGTTGTCAATATTATTAATCTGTCATTCTGTGTGATTTGAAATCTCGCATCTAAACTTCCACAACAAACAATAAAGTACACGAATTATTTTGATTCTAACAAGTTTTTTACTAAAGATTTATACAATGTATATTATTTTTCTTGTGTACTATTTTATGTGAATGTCCGCCATAAAAATAACTTTCGGCTGTTCTGTCGATCAGATCCGCGACTTTCATTCATTTATTGCCAGATTACTACGCTGGTGGAAAATGTATCGGCATGTTTTGTTTAGTTATGGAGCGTGCTTTCAGGTCCGCCCATCATTATTGCAAAATATCCGATTTTCTTCTTTGTTTATATGAAAGTTTACTGTTTCATGCATGAAATGCACAATGTCCACGTGGATAACATCGAGGTTTTCATCTCCCAAGTAACTGTCAACGATTTTATCGTGGACGAGTACACATTGCGGACCGATTAATTAGTGTGCTAGGTATAAGCCATTGAAATTATCGATTGATATTGACACGGGTTATTCACGCATGACTAATACACAACCGCGCGAATCTTTGCTGCCTGGGGTCATAGCCTGCCTTATCACACCTAATCGAGATAAGAATGTAAATAGGGTGTGTTAGCATGTACACTGTGTAATCCATTTCATGACATTGGAATTTTAGCAAACAGAATCGGACCGACTGTTTGGGATTTTCAATCGGTCTTTCATGACCCCAATCGGTCTAGGACGGACAAAACCGAAAAAAATATGATCCCTGGTCCCTTGATATATAACCTTCAGATTTGGCATGCATGTGTATATGGACCATGTCTTTCCATACGCACAAAGTTTGACCCCTGTGACCTTAACCTTTAACTTAGGGTCCGCGTTTAGGTTTCGAAATCTGTGTTTAGGTTTCGAAAAAATTCTCATAACTTCTGTCAAAGCCTTTATAGGGGGCATATGTCATCCTATGGTGACAGCTCTTGTTTATATACTACGAGGATTGCTTATATAAAGTGTACAATACATCTCATTGAATGAGCACGGATGGCTGAGTGGTCTAAATGATAGACTTTTATTCCAGGGTTACGTGGTACGAGCCCAGTTGAGGGTAACATTTTTTGTTTCTTCAATTTTATTCTTGTTTTTTTTTAATGGATCTTTTAAGATCCAATGTCTACACTTATCAATATAAAGCATTTTATAATGACAAACTGTGAAAAGGTCCCTTTTAGAAGTTTACTAAAAAATGCCACAAGGTAAACATTTAGGACTCGTTGGTTATTTATTTGATTTAAAAGTGATTTTGTTTATTTGCCTTGTCAGCGAGGTAACTTTGAAGTTATTATCACTTTTATCCTCTTCTTTTTTCAAGTCATAGAAAAGATAATTTAAGCTTCATTTTGGGAAATTAGGGCATAATGCATATGCATTTATTGTCATCCCAGTACCAAAGACTCACTTTAAACAAAAAATACCATAAAATCGGACAGTGTCGTCCTTGATTAGCTTGTGTGCACTGCACAGGCTAATCAGTGTGCACAGGACACCACTTATTGGACATGCATGAAGCCCCATTTTCCCTGAATGAAGCCAATATGTACAGATTTCAATGACAAACTGGCCAATGTCGTCGCACAAGCTGTTTAACACTCACTGTCTGCAATGTACTAGTGGTGAGGTATTAACAGGCTAATCAGTGTGCACAGGCAGATGCGGTGGTTATCGTTCTTAGCGTAGTAAAGAGCAGACCTACTTGCAAGACATACTACTAACCTTACAAGTGAACAACTAAAAACTAAACTAATGTCATGGGGCTGGAGTGTCGTCTAACAAAAGTATTTAATTTTTGTACAAAACTGTAATGGGACTGGTAGGTAGGTAGATCTCAATGAGGGGAAGTGAATTGCACAAGAACAATAACTACAGCTGTCATTCATTTTTACAGTTATTGCCCTTGTGAATTTGTTGCAGAATTCTCTATCCCAGATCACATATTGACTAAACTTCATAGTCCGGAAACCAGTACTTCAAATTGGACTGTCTATGCCCTGTGGTAAAGCGGAATATGGTGGTACTTTGGGCATGACAGTGACATTTTTTTATCCCTTGCCAAAGGCAGAAGGATATAGAATTGTTGTAATAAAAACATGTTGTCCCTCCATCTGTCAGTCAGTCTGTCCATCACAAAACTTTTTAGGGCTATATCTCAGACTCTTTATGAGATATCAACATCATGAAACTTCATAGGTGTATAGATATAAATGAGGAGAAGTGCCATGAACAAGAACCATAACCCTACTTTTTCTTTAATAAAAGTTATTGCAATTTGTTTGGTTTTTAGCTCTACTGGCCGAAGGCCTGAAGAGCTTATGTCATGGCGTGGTATCCGTCATCCGTGCGTGCGTTAGACTTTTTCTTGTTTACGCGATAAAGTCCACAGTTTTCATCCAATTCTTTTCAAACTTGTTCAGTGTCTTTACATTAATGAGGATTCGAACCCTATTAAAAATGGGTTACATCAGAGTAAACAGTCCAGAATTATTTCCCCTTGAATTTGAGAAAACTGTGAAATAAGGCTTGTTTACGCAATAAAGTCCACAGTTTTCATCCAATCATTTCCCAACTTGCACAGTGTCTTTATCTGAATGATGAGTCAAACCCTATTGAAAATGAGCAATATCGGAGTTATAAGTCCAGAATTATCTCCCCTTGAATTTGAGAAGAAAAAATCATTTTTTTATGTGATACAGTCCATAATTTTCTTCCAATTCTTGGCAAACTTGCACAGTGTCTTTGTATCAATGAGGACTCAAACCCTTTTTTAAAAAGAGCAATATCGAAGCAATAAGTCCAGAATGACTTCCCCTTGAATATGAGAAAATTTTGAAATCCCGCTTGTTTGCGCAATTAATTCCACAGTTTTCATCCAATTATTTCCAAATTTGCACCGTATCTTTATATCAATGAGGACTTGAACCCTATTGAACATGAGCAGTATCGGACAAATAAGTACACAATAATCTCCCCTTGAATTTGAGAAAATTCTCCTTGTTTGCGCGATTACACAGTTTCCATCTTATTCTTTCCAAACTTGCACAGTGTTTATAGCAGTAGAGCGATTCAGGCCCTCATGGGCCTCTTGTTATTTGATGTAACATTGCAGGGCTATATCTCAGATCCCATGCAAGACTTCAACATGAAACTTAATGGGTGTATTGATATTAATGAGGCGAAGTGCCATGCTTAAGAACTATAAACCTTTACTTTCTTAAATAAGATTTAATGCCCTTTGTTGTTTTTGTATGATGGAACTTTTCAGGGCTATATCTCAGATACGATACAACATGGGTGTGTAAAAATCAATAGGAAGAAGTGCCATGCACAAGAACCATAACCATGCACTTTTTTAACTATGAGTTATTGCTCTTTGTCGATTTTGTATGATTTAACTCTTCAATGCTATATTTTAGAGACACGACAAGATTTGAACATGAAACTTCATGGGTGTATAGATATCAATGAGTAGCATTGCAATGCATAGAAACAATTACCCTACTCTCAATCATCTTTTTAGCTCACATGATTGCTCAGGTGAGCTTTTGTGACAGGTCTTTGTCCGTCGTATGTCCGTCCGTCCGTTAACATTTGCTCGTAAACACTCTAGAGGCCACATTTCTTGTCCCATCTTCATGAAACTTGGTCAGAAGCTTTGTCCCAATGAAATCTCGGCCGAGTTCGAAACTGGGTTGTGCGGGATCAAAAACTAGGGCACTAGGTCAAAAAAAAGAAAAACCTTGTAAACACTGTAGAAGTCACATTTCATGCCCAATCTTCATGTAACTTTGTCAAAATTTTTGTCTTAATGATATCTTGTTTGAGTTCAAAAGTGGTTCCGATCCGTTGAAAAAACATGGCCGCCACTGGGCGGGGCAGTTTTCCTTATTTGGCTATAGAGAAACCTTGTAAACACTCTTGAAGTCACAACTTTTGCCCAATCATCATGAAAGTTGGTCAAAACATTGGTTCGATTAATATCTCGAATGAGTTCGAAAATGGTCGAGATCGGTGAAAAAACATGGCTGCCAGTGGGCGGGGCATTTTTCTCTATATGTATATAGTGGCAGTTTTCCCTATTTGGCTATAGAGAAACCTTGTAAACACTCTAGAAGTCACAATTTTTGCTCAATCATCATGAAAAATGGTCAAAACATTGGTTTTATTGATATCTCAAAAGAGTTTGAAAATGGTCGGGATCGGTGAAAAAACATGGCCGCCAGTGGGTGGGGTATTTTTCTCTATGTATATAGTGAAAACATGTCAACACAGTCTATAGAAGTCACATTTTTGGGCCAATTTTCATGAAATTTGCTCAGAACATTTGTTTCCTTGATACGAGAGTTGAGTTCAAAAATGGTTCCAGTCAGTTGAATAGCATGACTGCTGGAAGGGAGGCAGTTTCTCATTATGCCCCCCCCCCCCCCTTTCAAAGAAGAGGGGGTATATTGTTTTGCTCATGTTGGTCCGTCCGTCCACCAGATGGTTTCCGGATGATAACTCAAGATCATGAAACTTCATAGGTACATTGATCATGACTCACAGATGACTCCTATTGATTTTCAGGTCACTAGGTCAAAGGTCAATGTCAAGATGACCCGAAATAGTAAAATGGTTTCCGGATGATAACTCAAGAACCCTTATGCCTAGGATCATGAAACTTCATAGATACATTGATCATGACTCGCAGATGACCCCTATTGATTTTCAGGTCACTAGGTCAAAGGTCAAGGTCACGGTGACCCAAAGCAGTAAAATGGTTTCCGGATGATAACTCAAGAACGCTTATGCCTAGGATCATGAAACTTCAAAGATACATTGATTTTGACTCGCAGATAACACCTATTGATTTTCAGGTCACTAGGTCAAAGGTCAAGGTCACAATGACCCAAAATAGTAAAATGGTTTCCAGATGATAACTCAAGAACGCTTAGGCCTAGGATCATGAAACTTCATAGGTACATTGATCATAACTCGTAGATGACCCCTATTGATTTTCAGGTCACTAGGTCAAAGGTTAAGGTCACCGAAATAGTTAAATGGTTTCCAGATGATAACTCAAGAACTCTTAGGCCTAGGATCATGAAACTTCATAGCTACATTGATCATGACTCGTAGATGACCCCTATTGATTTTCAGGTCACTAGGTCAAAGGTCAAGGTCACGGTGACCCAAAATAGTAAAATGATTTCCAGATGACAACTCAAGAACGCTTATGCCTAGGATCATAAAACTTCATAGGTACATTGATCATGACTGGAAGATGACACCTATTAATTTTCAGGTCACTAGGTCAAAGGTCAAGGTCACGGTGACTTGAAATAGTAAAATGGTTTCTGGATGATAACTCAAGAACGCTTATGCCTAGGATCATGAAACTTCATAGGTACAATGATCATGACTCGCAGATGACCCTTATGGATTTTCAGGTCACTAGGTCAAGGTCACGGTGACCTGAAATAGTAAAATGGTTTCTGGATGATAACTAAAGAAGGCTTATGACTAGGTTCATGAAACTTCATAGGTATATTGATCATGACTCGCAGATGACCCCTATTGATTATTAGGTCACTAGGTCAAAGGTCAAGGTCACAGTTCCAAAAAACATATTCACACAATGGCTGTCAAGGTCACGGTGACTCACCTAAGGAAAATGGTTTCCGGATGATAACTCAAGAATGCTTAGGCCTAGGATCATGAAACTTCATAGGTACATTGATCATGACTCGCAGATGAAATAATGATGAAACTTGACCAGGATGTTTGTCTGGACAATATCTAGGTCAAGTTTGACATTCGGTAAAGATTGAATGAACCGACTCCTCTCAGGTGAGCGCACCAGGGCCATCTTAGCTCTCTTGTTATAATTATATCGTATATATAGGGATTTTCACCCATCCATAAAAAATTTATTTGGCAGGGGATATCAATTCAACGAATTTGCTTGTTTTTAATCCGAAGTGCATGCAACCTTAATATAGTTTAAATGAGTCGTGTTCTGAGAAAACTGGGCATAATGCATGTGCTTAAATTGACACTCTACTTTTATGACATTTTTCATTTAAATGATGTCTCTTCTTAGCAAAAATTCAATTTAGGCGGAAAGTGTCTTCCCAGATAAGCCTGTGCGGACTGCACAGGCTAATCTGGGATGACACTTTACGCACATGCATTATGCCCAGTTTTCTCAGAACGCTACTCAAATAATTTAATTTCTACTTATACTGAATAAACAACTGGGGCAAGATCAAGAAATGGTATTTGTTAGCATTGAAAAATAATGATTGCATAACCAAGAATATACAAATTAAATAAAGTTTGCAAATCCCAGAAAGTTGATGACAACCTAGTGGGATTGTGCACCCTTGTACTTCTATGCCAGACAGCATGTTTATTGGACAACTATTGATATTACTGTGCGTTATGAACAAAAATAATGAACAAGTAACACGAGAGCATATCCATTATGTATTGATTAACAGTGACTCGAATCTATTTGCCCAGTGTTCCCAGATTGCCGATATGCTGGTATCTGAAACGGAAACAAGAGAGTGCTTGGTTAGCCACAATTATCAACATGCTGGCTAAATAAGACTCGTTCTGGAAAAAACTGGGCTTAATGCATGTGCATTAACCCTTTCAGTGCTGGAGCCGAATTTTGAAGGCCTTTGCAAACAGTTTGGATCCAGATGAGACGCCACAGAACGTGGCGTCTCATCAGGATCCAAACTGTTTGCTATTCTGATAGTATTCTTTGAAAAAAATTGAAGAAAATGCTAATTTTAGAAATTCAGCAGACGACATTTTAGCAGAAGACAAATTTCCCAGCATGCAAAGGTTAATGCCAGTTTTCCCAGAATGAGATCCCAATAGTGACACTGAAACACATGGTGCAGCCTTGTAGGCACCCGACAACCAGGGGCCTAGTGACACTGAAACACATGGTGCAGCCTCGTAGGCACCCGACAACCAGGGGCCTAGTGACACTGAAACACATGGTGCAGCCTCATAGGCACCCGACAACCAGGGGCCTAGTGACACTGAAACACATGGTGCAGCCTCGTAGGCACCCGACAACCAGGGGCCTAGTGACACTGAAACACATGGTGCAGCCTCATAGGCACCCGACAAACAGGGGCCTGTTTTCAAACGTACTTAACAAAGCTCTTGAAAACAATCTTAACTTAAGTTTAAATAGTATTTTAAGAACATGCAGTTTCAAAGACATCTGAACATCCAGACCAATACTCAAAAAGCATCTCGGTTTGATTATATGTTTATAATATTATTATTTTGAGTTTGTCGCTGCATAGCCATTTGAAGATGTATTAAAAAAGATCCCAGGGGCCCTTATTCAAAAAGCTCATAAGGAGGATCTTAACTGAAGACATACTTTTATTTTAAGAAGGTGACACTTCATAGGAATCTGACAGCCAGCTTCAAAAAGCTTCTTAGGACGATATTTTATTAAATTAAAATATTTTTTAAGACAAATATCCAAAATTGATGTCTATATAGAAAATTAATCTTTATCACTTAAAATGAAACAATAACTCAGAATACAAACAGGATGTTGATAGTTTTCTGAAGTAAAGCAAGTTAAGACAAAACTAACTTTAAATTTATTTCCTACTGGTTTTTCAAAATTATGAATGTAAGAAAAGTATTTAATAGTTTACAACAAAACTAAGTGGATATTGAACCCAGGCCCATATGTTCTTTTTTACTAAGATGAAACGTATCACTTGAATTAAACAAAGATAAAACTTATCACTACAACTTTACTTAAATGAAACTTATCACTAAAACTTTACTAAAATGAAACTTATCACTAGAAATGTACTAAGATGAAACTTACTACTAGAACTTATGTAAGATGAAAAACATCACTAAAACTTAACTATGATAAAACTTATCACTAGAACTTAACTTAGATGAAATTCATCACTATAACTTAACTAAGATAAAACTTATTACTAGAACTTATGTAGATGAAATTCATCACTATAACTTAACTAAGATAAAACTTATTACTAGAACTTAACTAAGATGAAATTAATCACTAGAACTTAACTAAGATAAAACTTATCACTAGAACTTTACTAAGATGAGACTTATCACTAGAACTTAAGTAAGATGAGACTTATCACTAGAACTTAACTAAGATGAAACTTATCACTGGAATTCGTTATTGAAATTCTCTTAAAATTATATTGTCAGATTTTTTGGTCACAAATCCTGAAAATGAAATAAAATAAATTTACAATTAGGAGGGTTTTATGACAACAGTACCTATATAAGATTCTTTATAAACATGGGCCAAGGTCTGATAGGTTAAATCTACTCTTGTATACAGTCATTTCCCAGTAAACTAAAGAAGTGCCATTATATATAGTCTGATTTAGTATAATCGGACAGCATATATATCATTCAAATATGTTATATAATTTATCCAGTACACATCTTTAATTGTTATCCCTCCCCCCCAAAAAAAAATGGCGGAGTGAAAAAGAATTGGTATAGTCTGTCAATCTGTCTGTCCATCCTTGAAACTATACATGTATAACGTTCAACATGAAACTTCATGAATGTATAAATTTCAATGAGGAGAAGTGCCATGCACAAGAACCATAACCCTACACTTTCTTTAATATGAGTTATTCCCTTTTGATTGTTTTTGTATGATGTAACTTTTTTGCGCTATATCTTAGATACAAAACAAAATTTGTACATAAAACTTCAGAAAAGAATAGATACCAATGATAATATGTGCCATGCACAAGAGCCATAACCATACATGTTTTTAAATAAGAGTTATTGCCCTTTGTTGATTTTTTTAATGATATAACTTTCAACATGGAACTTACTGGGTGTATTGATATAAATGAGAAGTGCCAAAGATCCATAACCCTACACTTTCTTAAATAAGAGTTATTGCCCTTTGTTGTTTTTGTACGATCTAATCTTTAAGGACATTATCTCATATACTAAAAAGGTCTATACAATATTTCAACATGAAAATTCATGTTTGTATAGTTATTAATAGAAAAAAAGTGCCATGCACAAGAACCATAATCCTAATTTTTCTCAAAAAAAGAGTTATTGCCCTTTGTTTCTCTTAGTTCCGCAACAGTCCATAAACAAAATTAATTGGCAGGTGACAGCAATTCCACTAATTTTCTTGTTATGTATATTTTGACAATTTTATGTTACATCAGTCATCTATATTTTGTTTATTATCCAGAAACAAGAGCTGTGTTTGTGAAACACAATGCCCCCTACAGCGCTGATTTGAAGCCATATATTTGACCTGAAAATGACCTTTGATCTTGAAGGATGACCTTGACCTTTCATGACTCAAATGTGCAGCTCCATGAGATACACATGCATGCCAAATATCAAGTTGCTATCTTCAATATTGCAAAAGTTATGACAAAGGTTAAAGTTTTAAGACAGACACATACAATGACAGACACATACAATGACAGACACATACAATGACAGACAGACAGGCCAAAAACAATATACCCCCGATCATTCGATCCAGTGGCATAAAAAGCAGAGAAATATTGATTGAGGTTGTATGAAAAAAGGCGTGTTTTATTCTAAAGGAAATTATTATTTAGTTAAGATATAGTACAAGTTCTCTTAGGATCAAAAGTGCTAAATGTTTTCTCTCCAGAATGGGAAGACAATATGGATGGACAATACTATAGTTGACAGAAAGGCCCAACAACATCAATTGAGTGTATATGGCACATCAAGCCTTCCTTACAAAATTTGGCCCTAAAGTTTAAGAGACGATGGGTTAAGTTGAAGCAACAGTCAACTCGTACATGAAGTTTGTATTAGACTTTATTCTATCAAGACCTGTTTTAAATTTTACAGTTTAACCTGTTATATCTTTTAATTTGAGGATTACAATTAGTAATATTAGACTCTTGCATGGATGACTCCATCATCAATATTGCGTTTACAACAAAGCTGTTAACTAGTTTGGATTTTTTTTAAATCCCACAAAATAAAGCTGTGACAATGTCTGAACAAACTTTTTAACCATTTACCTCATAGATAGGTATTTGGACGCATTTGTAGTCCCTTGGAAAGATAAATTTAATTTAAGACCTTACTTACTAGATTCAAGTTTTAAAGGCTTCATTTCAAACCCTTAATTACTGATAAGCAGCAAACAGCATAAAACCTGAATAGACTGTGAGTTACTTGCAGGCTGTTCTGGTTTTTTGCTGGTTGCAAAGGCCATTTTCAAATTGCGCCTTATGGGGGAAAGGGTTAACTAGATGGCATGATGGCCCTTTTGTGCTCACCTGAGCTCCTAGAGACTACCATATTATTTACGATGCAACAGACCTTATTATACACAAAACAACAAAATAAAATAAATAAACAACATGAAATTTTATTTTTTACATGTAAAAAGCAGCATAGTTAGGTCTATCATTTACAATGAAAAAGGCCTTATTATATAAAAAAACACATACTAAACTACATGATTTTTTTTTTCATGTAATAAGCACCATATTAAAGTCTATTCTACGTTTAATGTGGTATTCTAAATCACCTATAATACAGAGTCAAATAGTTAATTGTCAAAATGAAAATAAATTGGCATTTACAGTGGAAAAAATGTCAAACTCACGCATGATGGCTGCAGTAGTCGCGGATCTCTACCATGACAGGATTGTCAAAACTGACACCGTGAGAAACGTTACGAAGTTTCATCTGCTCCCACTCACATATCATGAACGGTGTCACCAGTTGACTCAATACCAAGCCTGCAATGTGGAAGCCACAAAACATATCATGAACTGTGTCACCAGTTGACTCAATACCACGCCTGCAATGTGGAAGCCACAAAACACATCATGAACAGTGTCACCAGTTGACTCAATACCAAGCCTACAATGTGGAAGCCACAAAACACATCATGAACAGTGTCACCAGTTGACTCAATACCAAGCCTACAATGTGGAAGCCACAAAACACACCATGAACGGTGTCACCAGTTGACTCAATACCAAGCCTGCAATGTGGAAGCCACAAAACACATCATGAACAGTGTCACCAGTTGACTCAATACCAAGCCTGCAATGTGGAAGCCACAAAACACATCATGAACAGTGTCACCAGTTGACTCAATACCACGCCTGCAATGTGGAAGCCACAAAACACATCATGAACAGTGTCACCAGTTGACTCAATACCACTCCTG
The DNA here is from genome assembly GCF_020536995.1 of Dreissena polymorpha. Taxonomy (NCBI): domain Eukaryota; kingdom Metazoa; phylum Mollusca; class Bivalvia; order Myida; family Dreissenidae; genus Dreissena; species Dreissena polymorpha. The sequence goes on from NC_068364.1 coordinate 70,321,731, forward strand.
CAATGTGGAAGCCACAAAACACATCATGAACAGTGTCACCAGTTGACTCAATACCAAGCCTACAATGTGGAAGCCACAAAACACACCATGAACGGTGTCACCAGTTGACTCAATACCAAGCCTACAATGTGGAAGCCACAAAACACACCATGAACGGTGTCACCAGTTGACTCAATACCAAGCCTACAATGTGGAAGCCACAAAACACACCATGAACGGTGTCACCAGTTGACTCAATACCAAGCCTGCAATGTGGAAGCCACAAAACACATCATGAACAGTGTCACCAGTTGACTCAATACCACGCCTGCAATGTGGAAGCCACAAAACACATCATGAACAGTGTCACCAGTTGACTCAATACCAAGCCTGCAATGTGGAAGCCACAAAACACATCATGAACAGTGTCACCAGTTGACTCAATACCAAGCCTGCAATGTGGAAGCCACAAAACACACCATGAATGGTGTCACCAGTTGACTCAATACCAAGCCTACAATGTGGAAGCCACAAAACACATCATGAATGGTGTCACCAGTTGACTTAATACCAAGCCTACAATGTGGAAGCCACAAAACACATCATGAACGGTGTCACCAGTTGACTTAATACCAAGCCTACAATGTGGAAGCCACAAAACACACCATGAATGGTGTCACCAGTTGACTCAATACCAAGCCTACAATGTGGAAGCCACAAAACACATCATGAACAGTGTCACCAGTTGACTCAATACCAAGCCTACAATGTGGAAGCCACAAAACACATCATGAACGGTGTCACCAGTTGACTCAATACCAAGCCTACAATGTGGAAGCCACAAAACACATCATGAATGGTGTCACCAGTTGACTCAATACCAAGCCTACAATGTGGAAGCCACAAAACACATCATGAACAGTGTCATCAGTTGACTCAATAGCAAGCCTACAATGTGGAAGCCACAAAACACATCATGAACGGTGTCACCAGTTGACTCAATACCAAGCCTACAATGTGGAAGCCACAAAACACATCATGAATGGTGTCACCAGTTGACTCAATACCAAGCCTGCAATGTGGAAGCCACAAAACACATCATGAACAGTGTCACCAGTTGACTCAATACCAAGCCTGCAATGTGGAAGCCACAAAACACATCATGAACAGTGTCACCAGTTGACTCAATACAAAGCCTGCAATGTGGAAGCCACAAAACACATCATAAACGGTGTCACCAGTTGACTCAATACCAAGCCTGCAATGTGGAAGCCACAAAACACATCATGAACGGTGTCACCAGTTGACTCAATACAAAGCCTACAATGTGGAAGCCACAAAACACATCATGAACGGTGTCACCAGTTGACTCAATACCAAGCCTGCAATGTGGAAGCCACAAAACACATCATGAACGGTGTCACCAGTTGACTCAATATCCAAGCCTGCAATGTGGAAGCCACAAAACACATCATGAACATTTTCCTGGCGGCAATGATGTAACTTTTTCGTGGCGGCAATTTGGCGTCAGTGATGTAACTATTTCCTGGCAGCAATGATGTAACTTTTTCGTGGCGGCAATTTGGCGTCAGTGATGTAACCTTTCCCTGCCGCTCAGCTATTTTATGAGAAGGACTATAAAAGGTCCCGGAAAACTGGTGGGGGGGGGGGGGATTTTTTATTTGAATAAAGGTTGGATTTAGAATATTTTTTTATTTAAAATGGAATTGGTTCAAATTTAAGAAATAGGAGATTAAACTTAGTATGTTTTAACATTATGTATATATTTGAATGTTGGACTTTTGTTGGAAATGTTGGAAAAAAAGTGTATATACTTTGTAAATAAACTGTAGTAGAAGAAACTAATGACTTATTTCATTTCTACTAGCTCGGCTAGTGTACAAGTTACATGGAAATTTGTCCAAATGGACTGGTGGCAGCACCCGAAAATAAGACCACAGGTTCTTGACTAAATTAAAATTTAGTTAAGATAATTTGTGCAAAGTTTAACTTTGATTGCTACCATCAAAGTTTAAATTTTGCGACAATAACAAGCCTGCGATGTGGAAGCCACAAAACACACCATGAACGGTGTCACCAGTTGACTCAATACCACGCCTGCAATGTGGAAGCCACAAAACACATCATGAACGGTGTCACCAGTTGACTCAATACCAAGCCTGCAATGTGGAAGCCACAAAACACACCATGAACGGTGTCACCAGTTGACTCAATACCAAGCCTGCAATGTGGAAGCCACAAAACACACCATGAACGGTGTCACCAGTTGACTCAATACCACGCCTGCAATGTGGAAACCACAAAACACACCATGAACGGTGTCACCAGTTGACTCAATACCACGCCTGCAATGTGGAAGCCACAAAACACACCATGAACGGTGTCACCAGTTGACTCAATACCACGCCTGCAATGTGGAAGCCACAAAACACACCATGAACGGTGTCACCAGTTGACTCAATACCAAGCCTGCAATGTGGAAGCCACAAAACACATCATGAACGGTGTCACCAGTTGACTCAATACCACGCCTGCAATGTGGAAGCCACAAAACACATCATGAACGGTGTCACCAGTTGACTCAATACCACGCCTGCAATGTGGAAGCCACAAAACACATCATGAACAGTGTCACCAGTTGACTCAATACCAAGCCTGCAATGTGGAAGCCACAAAACACACCATGAACAGTGTCACCAGTTGACTCAATACCAAGCCTGCAATGTGGAAGCCACAAAACACATCATGAACGGTGTCACCAGTTGACTCAATACCAAGCCTACAATGTGGAAGCCACAAAACACACCATGAACGGTGTCACCAGTTGACTTAATACAAAGCCTGCAATGTGGAAGCCACAAAACACACCATGAATGGTGTCACCAGTTGACTCAATACCAAGCCTGCAATGTGGAAGCCACAAAACACATCATGAATGGTGTCACCAGTTGACTCAATACCACGCCTGCAATGTGGAAGCCACAAAACACATCATGAACGGTGTCACCAGTTGACTCATTACCAAGCCTGCAATGTGGAAGCCACAAAACACACCATGAACAGTGTCACCAGTTGACTCAATACCAAGCCTGCAATGTGGAAGCCACAAAACACACCATGAACGGTGTCACCAGTTGACTCAATACCAAGTCTGCAATGTGGAAGCCACAAAACACACCATGAACGGTGTCACCAGTTGACTCAATACCACGCCTGCAATGTGGAAGCCACAAAACACACCATGAACGGTGTCACCAGTTGACTCAATACCACGCCTACAATGTGGAAGCCACAAAACACATCATGAACGGTATCACCAGTTGACTCAATACCAAGCCTACAATGTGGAAGCCACAAAACATAATAGAGCAGGGGAAAAGAGGGTTTAATGCATGTGCGTAGTTTCACTGTGAAAAGGGGGTTTAATGCATTTGCGTAGTTTCTCTAGGAAAAGGGGGTTTAATGCATGTGCGTAGTTTCACTGGGAAAAGGGGGTTTAATGCATGTGTGTAGTTTCAGCCCAGACTATCAAGGGCAAAACCTAAACTGGGTTTTCCTGTACTAGAGACTTCATTGAAACCTAAGCAGTTTGTGTTGTTCCTGATTAGCCTGTGTTGACTGCACAGGCTAGTCTGGGATGACACCTTAACCACATGCATTTAACCCTGTTTTCCAGAATGAGGATCAATGTTACTTTGCAAACTTGCAGGGCCAAAATATTGCGTTCTTTTCATCAATGAACGGCTTTGTACAGTTTCTTACAGATTTATTTTCACTAACATTTGATAGTCTTATAAATGATTTGATTAAAGTTAACTTTGACATACTGAAGTTGTTCAGTTAAAAGGGCCGTTTAACGTTTTGGTAAATTGACAAAATTAAAAAAAGTTGTTTCAGATTCGCAAATTTTCGTTTTTGTTACGATATTTGTGAGGAAATAGTAATACTGACTATTTACCATGCTCTTAAATATCCATTATATGCATCTTTTGACAATTTGAAAACCTGAAAATTATAAAGCGTGTGACGCGAAACTATTGAATAATTTGGAAAGTTCTGTTGTTGTAGTAATATTTTGGGAAACTACAAGGATTGCTTATATAGGTAAAAAATATATCCGCTCTAAGAATGAGCATGGATTGTCGAGTGGTCCAGGCGGGCGACTTTTTACTCCAGGACTCCAGGGGTCAGTGGTTCGAGCCCTGTTGAGGGTAACTTTTATTTTCCTTTTTTTAAATTGTATTCTTGTTTTTTTACTGGAGATTTTTAGGTCAAATGTTTAAATTTATCAATATAAAGCATTTAATGACATGCTTCAATACATGCCAAAATCTGTCAAACAGCCCCTTTAACCGGTAACATGCATAAAATAATGGCACTTACCAAATGAAACCATCAGAAGAAAGCAGCATATCCTGGAGTACATGATGGTAATTTTACTGGTTGTTTTAAAGATGTAGTGATAACTAATTTATGCTTTATTTGAAACTCTGTTCTGAAGTTTTGAAACAATCAGTACATGTTAATTTGAGACAAGTCACGCATACACAAGGGCATTTGAAGACCATAACAAGATAAGAACAACAGTTTATGTACAAGAGCATAGCTAGACTGACATTATCCCTTAACCCTTTGCATTCTGGGTAATTTGTCTTCTGCTAAAATGTCGTCTGCTGAATTTCTTAAATTAGCATTTTCTTCGATTTTTTTCAAAGAATACTATCAGAATAGCAAACAGTTTGAATCCTGATGAGACGCCATGTTCTGTGGCGTCTCATCAAGATCCAAACTGTTTGCAAAGGCCTTCAAAATTCGGTTCCCGCACTGAAAGGGTTAAGCACTGGAAGTGATTTTTTAAAGGCCTTCGCAGTGGCGTCTGATCAGGATCCAAACTGTTTGCTATTCTGATGGTGGTCTTTCAAAAAAGTGAAGAAAACAATAATTTTAGAAATACAGCAGACACCAATTTAGCAGACAACAAAAATCCAAGCATGGAAAGGGTTAAAAAGAATCTAAAGGATACTATTACTCAATCCCATGAAACAGATTAACCCTTAACCATTTAGATAAGTATTTTGATGCATTTATAGTCCCTTAGAAAGTTACATTTAATTAAAGACCTTTCTTACTACATTCAAGTTGTAAAGGCTTCATTTCCAACTCTTAAGATACTGTTGAGTTGCAAACAGCATAAAACCTGAACAGACTGCCAGTTACTAGCAGGCTGTTCTGGTTGTATGCTGTTAGTACAGTTTAAAGAAATAACCATTTTGAGTTATTAATGTCTTCCAGGTACTTTGTATATTATACAAAATATTAAGAATGACATAAAAACAAGGTCATTGACCATGCATGTACACAAAGTCGAGATATGTCCCTTTGATTCGCATTGTCTGGAAGGCATTGTTAAAACTAAACAGAATGTTCGTTATATTTTCTTAATTTCTTGCGGGTTGTGCCAAAACCCAAATGCTTTTGAGACCTATAAAGGTCATTTTTTTTTGTAGAACAAGGGTCAGTATTTGTACAGCTTACTTTCTGATAAAAAAAAATGATTGCGTACACAGTACTTAATATTTGTAATAAAGAACCCTAAGTAGCTCACAAACAAGACTGATGCATGACACCATTAAAACCTAAAGAATTTAGCATTTATGTTTTTGTACAAGTATTTGTTCAATTCTTACAATTACTGATAGTAAAAGTGATGTTTAAACCCCAAAAAGCAAAATAAGTGGCTATAATGACATTACACTGCCTATTGACATTTTTTATCATATTATCACAATTTCTAATAAAGTTAAAACTATCAACCAAATCTTGAGCTGAATGCATATATTTTATAAAAATAATTTCACAAAAAGTTACACAGTTTGAGAAACCTTTAGCTACCGACCTGCTTCTAAATATTGTGTCCTAAATAATTCCTAAGAAAGCAGTATGTGTAGAAAGACACATGTTTCTTATCTTTGAGATTGAAGAAGTCAGATTGCTCTACACCCATTTAGATTGATTCAGGAGTATTTGGGATATTTATTGCAACTAATAATTGTAATCACATTTGTCCCAGTTCTCAGACACGATTGCTTTAAAACGAAAGTACTGGTAATACCGATAATTGTAGTGGTATTCGTTAAAGAAACAGTAGAAGTTGTAGCCGTGGTAGTAACGGCAGCAGCAGTAAAAGTTGTAGCAGTTGGTAATAGCTGCAGCAGCAGTAGAAAATGTAGCAGTGGTAGTAGCAGAAGAAATGGTAGAAGAAGTAGCAGTGGTAGTAGCAGCAGCAGCAGTAGAAGTTGTAGCAGTGGTAGTAGCAGCAGCAACAGTAAAAGTAGTAGCAGTGGTAGTAGCAAAAGCAATTGTAGAAGTAGTAGCAGTGGAAGTTGCAGCAGCAACAGTAAAAGTAGTAGCAGTGGTAGCAGCAGCAGCAGTAGATGTTGTAACAGTGGTAGTAGCAGAAGCAATAGTAGAAGTAGTAGCAGTGGTAGTAGCAGCAGCAACAATAGAAGTAGTAGCAGTGGTAGTAGCAGCAGCAACAATAGAAGTAGTAGCAGTAGTATTAGTGGCAGCAGCAGTAGAATTATCAGTAGCACTATAGCAGTATTACAACTAGACTTGATTTTCGTGAGACTAGTTGCCTTCCTTCAAACAAAATTACCAGGAAAATATCGTCACAGAATAGCCAGTGCAGACTTCACTTTCCAAAAATGGATGAAGCCCCATTTTCCAAAAGGGAGGCTCAATATGACTGTGATTTCTTGTGCAATCATGTTAAATACTTCATGCATATGGGATAGCAATAAGCTTGAGTAGAAGCTATGCTGTGGTGTAATGGATATGATGTGTGCCTAACGACCAGGAGGTCACAGATTCAATTCCCACTGTTGGAGCATTCTTTAATCTTTAAATCTCCCCCAAAACACCAAGTACTGGTTCAAGGCCCAGGAAACATACTTTTCAAGAGAACGTTTCAATAAGACTAAGGCTTTCGATGCAATTGAGCTAAAATAAATAGGTTTACACTAAACTAAGCTCAAGTAAAAACTGTTGGAATACGCAGTTGAAACAAGGTGTACATGGACTGACAGACTAAGGCTAGGCAAACCTTGTAATTTTCTTCAGTGGCATCATTATATCAGTTGAAACGGTTTTTGCAAGCACGTGTATTTGCAGGTCAGCCTCGCTCTGGGAAAATAGAGCTTAATGCATGTGTAAAGTGTAGTCCCAGATTGAGCTTGTAGAAGCAACAGGAAAACAGAGCTTAATGCATGTGTAAAGTGTAGTCCCAGATTGAGCTTGTAGAAGCCACAGGAAAACAGAGCTTAATGCATGTGTAAAGTGTAGTCCCAGATTGAGCTTGTAGAAGCCACAGGAAAACAGAGCTTAATGCATGTGTAAAGTGTAGTCCCAGATTGAGCTGGTAGAAGCCACAGGAAAACAAAGCTTAATGCATGTGTAAAGTGTAGTCCCAGATCTGCCTTGCAGAAGGTGAAAACAGAGCTTAATGCATGTGTAAAGTGTAGTCCCAGATTGAGCTGGTAGAAGCCACAGGAAAACAGAGCTTTATACATGTGTAAAGTGTAGTCCCAGATTTTCCTTGCAGTACGGGAAAACAGAGCTTAATGCATGTGTAAAGTGTAGTCCCAGATTGAGCTGGTAGAAGCCACAGGAAAACAGAGCTTAATGCATGTGTAAAGTGTAGTCCCAGATTGAGCTGGTAGAAGCCACAGGAAAACAGAGCTTAATGCATGTGTAAAGTGTAGTCCCAGATCTGCCTTGCAGAAGGTGAAAACAGAGCTTAATGCATGTGTAAAGTGTAGTCCCAGATCTGCCTTGCAGTAGGTGAAAACAGAGCTTAATGCTCGTGTAAAGTGTAGTCCCAGATTGGCCTTGCAGTAAAGAAAACAGAGCTTAATGCATTGTAAAGTGTAGTCCCAGATTGACCTTGCAGTAGGGGAAAACAGAGCTTAATGCATGTGTAAAGTGTAGTCCCAGATTGAGCTTGTAGAAGCCACAGGAAAACAGAGCTTAATGCATGCGTAAAAGTGTAGTCCCAGATTGGCCTTGCAGTAGGAACAGGAAAACAGAGCTTAAATCATGTGTAAAATGTAGTCCCAGATTGGCCTTGCAGTAGGAACAGGAAAACAGAGCTTAATGCATGTGTAAAGTGTAGTCCCATTTGCCTTGTAGTAGGGGAAAAAAGAGCTTAATGCATGTGTAAAATGTAGTCCCAGATTAGTCTTGCTGTAGGAGAAATCAGAGCTTAATGCATGTGTAAAGTGTAGTCCCATTTGCCTTGCAGTAGGGGTAAACAGAGCTTAATGCATGTGTAAAGTGTAGTCCCAGATTGGCCTTGCAGTAGGGGTAAACAGAGCTTAATGCATGTGTACAGTGTAGTCTCATTTGTCTTGCAGTAGGGGAAAACAGAGCTTAATGCATGTGTAAAGTGTAGTCCCATTTGCCTTGCAGTAGGGGAAAACAGAGCTTAATGCATGTGTAAAGTGTAGTCCCATTTGCCTTGCAGTAGGGGAAAACAGAGCTTAATACATGCATAAAGTGTAGTCCCAGATTGACCTTGCAGTAGGGGAAGAGAGCTTAATGCATGTGTAAAGTGTAGTCCCAGATTGGCCTTGCAGTAGGCACACGAAAACAGGGCTTAATGCATGTGTAAAGTGTAGTCCAAGATAAGCCTTGCAGTAGGGAAAAACAGAGCTTAATGCATGTGTAAAATGTAGTCCCAGATTGAGCTTGCAGTAGGGGAAAACAGAGCTTAATGCATGTGTAAAATGTAGTCCCATTTGCCTTGCAGTAGGAAAAAACAGAGCTTAATGCATGTGTAAAATGTAGTCCCATTTGCCTTGCAGTAGGGAAAAACAGAGCTTAATGCATGTGTAAAATGTAGTCCCAGATTGGCCTTGCAGTATGCACATGAAAACAGGGCTTAATGCATGTGTAAAGTGTAGTCCCAGATAAGCCTTGCAGTAGGGGAAAACAGAGCTTAATGCATGTGTAAAATGTAGTCCCATTTGCCTTGCAGTAGGGGAAAACAGAGCTTAATACATGCATAAAGTGTAGTCCCAGATTGGCATTGCAGTAGGGGAAAACAGAGCTTAATGCATGTGTAAAGTGTAGTCCCAGATTTGCCTTGCAGTAGGCACATGAAAACAGGGCTTAATGCATGTGTAAAGTGTAGTCCCGGATAAGCCTTGCAGTAGGGGAAAACAGAGCTTAATGCATGTGTAAAATGTAGTCCAAGATTGAGCTTGCAGTACGGGAAAACAGAGCTTAATGCATGTGTAAAATGTAGTCCCATTTGCCTTGCAGTAGGGAAAAACAGAGCTTAATGCATGTGTAAAATGTAGTCCCATTTGCCTTGCAGTAGGAAAAAACAGAGCTTAATGCATGTGTAAAATGTAGTCCCAGATTGGCCTTGCAGTATGCACATGAAAACAGGGCTTAATGCATGTGTAAAGTGTAGTCCCAGATAAGCCTGGCAGTAGGGGAAAACAGAGCTTAATGCATGTGTAAAATGTAGTCCCATTTGCCTTGCAGTAGGGGAAAACAGAGCTTAATGCATGTGTAAAATGTAGTCTCATTTGCCTTGCAGTAGGGGAAAACAGAGCTTAATACATTCATAAAGTGTAATCCCAGATTGGCCTTGCAGTAGGGGAAAACAGAGGTTAATGCATGTGTAAAATGTGGTCCCAGATTAGCCTTGCAGTAGGCACAGGAAAACAGGGCTTAATGCATGTGTAAAGTGTAGTCCCAGATTGGCCTTGCAGTAAGCACAGGAAAACAGAGCTTAATGCATGTGTTAAGTGAAGTCCCAGATTGGCTTTGCAGTAGGCACAGGAAAACAGAGCTTAATGCCCGTGTTTAGTGTACCCACAAATTGGCATTGCAGTAGGCACAGGAAAACAGAGCTTAATGCCCGTGTAAAGTGTAGTCCCAGATTTGCCTTGCAGTAGGTGACAATGCATGAGTAAAATGTAGTCCCATTTGCCTAGCAGTAGGGGAAAACAGAGCTTAATGCATGTGTAAAGTGTAGTCCCAGATTGGCCTTGCAGTATGCACATGGAAACAGGGCTTAATGCATGTGTAAAGTGTAGTCCCAGATTGGCCATGCAGTAGGCACAGGAAAACAGAGCTTAATGCTTGTGTAAATTGTAGTCCCATTTGCCTTGCAGTAGGGGAAAACAGAGCTTAATACATGCATAAAGTGTAGTCCCAGATTGGCATTGCAGTAGGGGAAAACAGAGCTTAATGCATGTGTAAAGTGTAGTCCCAGATTGGCCTTGCAGTAGGCACATGAAAACAGGGCTTAATGCATGTGTAAAGTGTAGTCCCAGATAAGCCTTGCAGTAGGGAAGAACAGAGCTTAATGCATGTGTAAAATGTAGTCCCAGATTGAGCTTGCAGTAGGGGAAAACAGAGCTTAATGCATGTGTAAAATGTAGTCCCATTTGCCTTGCAGTAGGGAAAAACAGAGCTTAATGCATGTGTAAAATGTAGTCCCATTTGCCTTGCAGTAGGGAAAAACAGAGCTTAATGCATGTGTAAAATGTAGTCCCAGATTGGCCTTGCAGTATGCACATGAAAACAGGGCTTAATGCATGTGTAAAGTGTAGTCCCAGATAAGCCTTGCAGTAGGGGAAAACAGAGCTTAATGCATGTGTAAAATGTAGTCCCATTTGCCTTGCAGTAGGGGAAAACAGAGCTTAATGCATGTGTAAAATGTAGTCCCATTTGCCTTGCAGTAGGGGAAAACAGAGCTTAATGCATGTGTAAAATGTAGTCCCATTTGCCTTGCAGTAGGGGAAAACAGAGCTTAATACATGCATAAAGTGTAATCCCAGATTGGCCTTGCAGTAGGGGAAAACAGAGGTTAATGCATGTGTAAAATGTAGTCTTATTTGCCTTGCAGTAGGGAAAAACAGGGCTTAATGCACGTGTAAAGTGTAGTCCCAGATTGGCCTTGCAGTAGGCACAGGAAAACAGGGCTTAATGCATGTGTAAAGTGTAGTCCCAGATTGGCCTTGCAGTAAGCACAGGAAAACAGAGCTTAATGCATGTGTTAAGTGAAGTCCCAGATTGGCCTTGCAGTAGGCACAGGAAAACAGAGCTTAATGCCCGTGTTTAGTGTACCCACAAATTGGCATTGCAGTAGGCACAGGAAAACAGAGCTTAATGCCCGTGTAAAGTGTAGTCCCAGATTTGCCTTGCAGTAGGTGACAATGCATGTGTTAAATGTAGTCCCATTTGCCTAGCAGTAGGGAAAAACAGAGCTTAATGCATGTGTAAAGTGTAGTCCCATTTGCCTTGCAGTAGGGGAAAACAGAGCTTAATACATGCATAAAGTGTAATCCCAGATTGGCCTTGCAGTAGGGGAAAACAGAGCTTAATGCATGTGTAAAGTGAAGTCCCAGATTGGCCTTGCAGTTAGCACAGGAAAACAGAGCTTAATGCATGTGTTAAGTCAAGTCCCAGATTGGCCTTGCAGTAGGCACAGGAAAACAGAGCTTAAAGCCCGTGTTTAGTGTAGTCACAGATAGGCATTGCAGTAGGCACAGGAAAACAGAGCTTAATGCCCGTGTAAAGTGTAGTCCCAGAATTGCCTTGCAGTAGGTGACAATGCATGTGTAAAATGTAGTCCCATTTGCCTAGCAGTAGGGGAAAACAGAGCTTAATGCATGTGTAAAGTGAAGTCCCAGATTGGCCTTGCAGTAGGCACATGAAAACAGGGCTTAATGCATGTGTAAAGTGAAGTCCCAGATAAGCCTTGCAGTAGGGGAAAACAGAGCTTAATGCATGTGTAAAATGTAGTCCCAGATTGAGCTTGCAGTAGGGGAAAACAGCTTAATGCATGTGTAAAATGTAGTCCCATTTGCCTTGCAGTAGGGAAAAACAGAGCTTAATGCATGTGTAAAATGTAGTCCCATTGCCTTGCAGTAGGGAAAAACAGAGCCTAATGCATGTGTAAAATGTAGTCCCAGATTGGCCTTGCAGTAGGCACATGAAAACAGGGCTTAATGCATGTGTAAAGTGTAGTCCCAGATAAGCCTTGCAGTAGGGGAAAACAGAGCTTAATGCATGTGTAAAATGTGGTCCCAGATTAGCCTTGCAGTAGGCACAGGAAAACAGGGCTTAATGCATGTGTAAAGTGTAGTCCCAGATTGGCCTTGCAGTAAGCACAGGAAAACAGAGCTTAATGCATGTGTTAAGTGAAGTCCCAGATTGGCTTTGCAGTAGGCACAGGAAAACAGAGCTTAATGCCCATGTTTAGTGTACCCACAAATTGGCATTGCAGTAGGCACAGGAAAACAGAGCTTAATGCCCGTGTAAAGTGTAGTCCCAGATTTGCCTTGCAGTAGGTGACAATGCATGAGTAAAATGTAGTCCCATTTGCCTAGCAGTAGGGGAAAACAGAGCTTAATGCATGTGTAAAGTGTAGTCCCAGATTGGCCTTGCAGTATGCACATGGAAACAGGGCTTAATGCATGTGTAAAGTGTAGTCCCAGATTGGCCATGCAGTAGGCACAGGAAAACAGAGCTTAATGCTTGTGTAAATTGTAGTCCCATTTGCCTTGCAGTAGGGGAAAACAGAGCTTAATACATGCATAAAGTGTAGTCCCAGATTGGCATTGCAGTAGGGGAAAACAGAGCTTAATGCATGTGTAAAGTGTAGTCCCAGATTGGCCTTGCAGTAGGCACATGAAAACAGGGCTTAATGCATGTGTAAAGTGTAGTCCCAGATAAGCCTTGCAGTAGGAAAAAAAAGAGCTTAATGCATGTGTAAAATGTAGTCCCAGATTGAGCTTGCAGTAGGGGAAAACAGAGCTTAATGCATGTGTAAAATGTAGTCCCATTTGCCTAGCAGTAGGGGAAAACAGAGCTTAATGCATGTGTAAAATGTAGTCCCAGATTGACCTTGCAGTATGCACATGAAAACAGGGCTTAATGCATGTGTAAAGTGTAGTCCCAGATAAGCCTTGCAGTAGGGGAAAACAGAGCTTAATGCATGTGTAAAATGTAGTCCCATTTGCCTTGCAGTAGGGGAAAACAGAGCTTAATGCATGTGTAAAATGTAGTCCCATTTGCCTTGCAGTAGGGGAAAACAGAGCTTAATACATGCATAAAGTGTAATCCCAGATTGGCCTTGCAGTAGGGGAAAACAGAGGTTAATGCATGTGTAAAATGTAGTCCCATTTGCCTTGCAGTAGGGAAAAACAGAGCTTAATGCATGTGTAAAATGTAGTCCCAGATTAGCCTTGCAGTAGGCACAGGAAAACAGGGCTTAATGCATGTGTAAAGTGTAGTCCCAGATTGGCCTTGCAGTAAGCACAGGAAAACAGAGCTTAATGCATGTGTTAAGTGAAGTCCCAGATTGGCCTTGCAGTAGGCACAGGAAAACAGAGCTTAATGCCCGTGTTTAGTGTACCCACAAATTGGCATTGCAGTAGGCACAGGAAAACAGAGCTTAATGCCCGTGTAAAGTGTAGTCCCAGATTTGCCTTGCAGTAGGTGACAATGCATGTGTTAAATGTAGTCCCATTTGCCTAGCAGTAGGGAAAAACAGAGCTTAATGCATGTGTAAAGTGTAGTCCCATTTGCCTTGCAGTAGGGGAAAACAGAGCTTAATACATGCATAAAGTGTAATCCCAGATTGGCCTTGCAGTAGGGGAAAACAGAGCTTAATGCATGTGTAAAGTGAAGTCCCAGATTGGCCTTGCAGTTAGCACAGGAAAACAGAGCTTAATGCATGTGTTAAGTCAAGTCCCAGATTGGCCTTGCAGTAGGCACAGGAAAACAGAGCTTAAAGCCCGTGTTTAGTGTAGTCACAGATAGGCATTGCAGTAGGCACAGGAAAACAGAGCTTAATGCCCGTGTAAAGTGTAGTCCCAGATTTGCCTTGCAGTAGAGACAATGCATGTGTAAAATGTAGTCCCATTTGCCTAGCAGTAGGGGAAAACAGAGCTTAATGCATGTGTAAAGTGTAGTCCCATTTGCCTTGCAGTAGGGGAAAACAGAGCTTAATACATGCATAAAGTGTAATCCCAGATTGGCCTTGCAGTAGGGGAAAACAGAGCTTAATGCATGTGTAAAGTGAAGTCCCAGATTGGCCTTGCAGTTAGCACAGGAAAACAGAGCTTAATGCATGTGTTAAGTCAAGTCCCAGATTGGCCTTGCAGTAGGCACAGGAAAACAGAGCTTAAAGCCCGTGTTTAGTGTAGTCACAGATAGGCATTGCAGTAGGCACAGGAAAACAGAGCTTAATGCCCGTGTAAAGTGTAGTCCCAGATTTGCCTTGCAGTAGAGACAATGCATGTGTAAAATGTAGTCCCATTTGCCTAGCAGTAGGGGAAAACAGAGCTTAATGCATGTGTAAAGTGTAGTCCCATTTGCCTTGCAGTAGGGGAAAACAGAGCTTAATACATGCATAAAGTGTAATCCCAGATTGGCCTTGCAGTAGGGGAAAACAGAGCTTAATGCATGTGTAAAGTGAAGTCCCAGATTGGCCTTGCAGTTAGCACAGGAAAACAGAGCTTAATGCATGTGTTAAGTCAAGTCCCAGATTGGCCTTGCAGTAGGCACAGGAAAACAGAGCTTAAAGCCCGTGTTTAGTGTAGTCACAGATAGGCATTGCAGTAGGCACAGGAAAACAGAGCTTAATGCCCGTGTAAAGTGTAGTCCCAGATTTGCCTTGCAGTAGGTGACAATGCATGTGTAAAATGTAGTCCCATTTGCCTAGCAGTAGGGTAAAACAGAGCTTAATGCATGTGTAAAGTGTAGTCCCAGATAAGCCTTGCAGTAGGGGAAAACAGAGCTTAATGCATGTGTAAAGTGTAGTCCCAGATAAGCGTAGCAGTAGGGAAAAACAGAGCTTAATGCATGTGTAAAGTGTAGTCCCAGATAAGCCTTGCAGTAGGGGAAAACAGGGCTTAATGCATGTGTAAAGTGTAGTCCCAGATAAGCCTTGCAGTAGGGGAAAACAGAGCTTAATGCATGTGTAAAGTGTAGTCCCATTTGCCTTGCAGTAGGGGAAAACAGAGCTTAATACATGCATAAAGTGTAATCCCAGATTGGCCTTGCAGTAGGGGAAAAGAGAGCTTAATGCATGTGTAAAGTGTAGTCCCAGATTGGCCTTGCAGTAAGCACAGGAAAACAGAGCTTAATGCATGTGTTACGTGTAGTCACAGATAGGCATTGCAGTAGGCACAGGAAAACAGAGCTTAATGCCCGTGTAAAGTGTAGTCCCAGATTTGCCTTGCAGTAGGTGAAAACAGAGCTTAATGCATGTGTAAAGTGTAGTCCCAGATTGAGCTGGTAGAAGCTACAGGAAAACAGAGCTTAATGCATGTGTAAAATGTAGTCCCAGATTGGCCTTGCAGTAGGTGAAAACAGAGCTTAATGCATGTGTAAAGTGAAGTCCCAGATTGGCCTTGCAGTTAGCACAGGAAAACAGAGCTTAATGCATGTGTTAAGTCAAGTCCCAGATTGGCCTTGCAGTAGGCACAGGAAAACAGAGCTTAAAGCCCGTGTTTAGTGTAGTCACAGATAGGCATTGCAGTAGGCACAGGAAAACAGAGCTTAATGCCCGTGTAAAGTGTAGTCCCAGATTTGCCTTGCAGTAGAGACAATGCATGTGTAAAATGTAGTCCCATTTGCCTAGCAGTAGGGGAAAACAGAGCTTAATGCATGTGTAAAGTGTAGTCCCATTTGCCTTGCAGTAGGGGAAAACAGAGCTTAATACATGCATAAAGTGTAATCCCAGATTGGCCTTGCAGTAGGGGAAAACAGAGCTTAATGCATGTGTAAAGTGAAGTCCCAGATTGGCCTTGCAGTTAGCACAGGAAAACAGAGCTTAATGCATGTGTTAAGTCAAGTCCCAGATTGGCCTTGCAGTAGGCACAGGAAAACAGAGCTTAAAGCCCGTGTTTAGTGTAGTCACAGATAGGCATTGCAGTAGGCACAGGAAAACAGAGCTTAATGCCCGTGTAAAGTGTAGTCCCAGATTTGCCTTGCAGTAGGTGACAATGCATGTGTAAAATGTAGTCCCATTTGCCTAGCAGTAGGGTAAAACAGAGCTTAATGCATGTGTAAAGTGTAGTCCCAGATAAGCCTTGCAGTAGGGGAAAACAGAGCTTAATGCATGTGTAAAGTGTAGTCCCAGATAAGCGTAGCAGTAGGGAAAAACAGAGCTTAATGCATGTGTAAAGTGTAGTCCCAGATAAGCCTTGCAGTAGGGGAAAACAGGGCTTAATGCATGTGTAAAGTGTAGTCCCAGATAAGCCTTGCAGTAGGGGAAAACAGAGCTTAATGCATGTGTAAAGTGTAGTCCCATTTGCCTTGCAGTAGGGGAAAACAGAGCTTAATACATGCATAAAGTGTAATCCCAGATTGGCCTTGCAGTAGGGGAAAAGAGAGCTTAATGCATGTGTAAAGTGTAGTCCCAGATTGGCCTTGCAGTAAGCACAGGAAAACAGAGCTTAATGCATGTGTTACGTGTAGTCACAGATAGGCATTGCAGTAGGCACAGGAAAACAGAGCTTAATGCCCGTGTAAAGTGTAGTCCCAGATTTGCCTTGCAGTAGGTGAAAACAGAGCTTAATGCATGTGTAAAGTGTAGTCCCAGATTGAGCTGGTAGAAGCTACAGGAAAACAGAGCTTAATGCATGTGTAAAATGTAGTCCCAGATTGGCCTTGCAGTAGGTGAAAACAGAGCTTAATGCATGTGTAAAGTGTAGTCCCAGATTGGTCTTGCAGTAGGCACAGGAAAACAGAGCTTAATGCATGTGTAAAGTATAGTCCCAGATTGGCCTTGCAGTAGGCACAGGAAAACAGAGCTTAATGCATGTGTAAAATGTAGTCTCAGATTAGCCTTGCAGTAGAGGAAAACAGAGCTTAATGCATGTGCAAAGTGTAGTCCCAGATTGGCCTTGCACAGGCCAATCAGGGACGACACTTTCCTCGTTAGCTGGATTTTCCCTAAGAGAAGACTTCATTCAAATGAAAAATGCAACATTAATGGAAAGTGTTGACCCTGATTAGCCTGTTGCGGACTGCACAGGCTTATCTGGGATGACATTTTTGTACATGCATTTAAAATCTTTGAAGTTTAATTAATTCAGAGCTATTTATAGCGAACTCGAACACGACTCACTCGCCTTTATGACAAATGTCACATATGTACATGTATAAAGCACGACACTCACTTTGGGATTGATCAAAACAAGTCGTTATAGAATGTTTTTTGCTATTAATCGAATAAAAACACATTTTTTGAAGAATGCTTTAAACATAAACCTTACATGAGTACAGTTATCACACGGTACATGAAAATGTATATGGTTTGTTTTATTCTTATATGATTTTGTACACAATGCATACAATGTATATTTCGGCAATATGCATACTTTTGGTAAACCGGAACTCTCTGAAAACCAGATGATCAGGCCGGTCCCCAGACCGTCCGGTT
The DNA here is from genome assembly GCF_020536995.1 of Dreissena polymorpha. NCBI lineage: Eukaryota > Metazoa > Mollusca > Bivalvia > Myida > Dreissenidae > Dreissena > Dreissena polymorpha. Next base: position 70,339,207 of record NC_068364.1, read on the forward strand.
TACAGAGAGTCTACTGTATAGAGAAAAATGCCCCTCCCACTGGCGGCCATGTTTTTTCACCGATCTGGACCATTTTTGAACTCGTCCGAGATATCAATAAAACCAATGTTTTGACCAACTTTCATGATGATTGGGCAAAAAATGTGACTTCTAGAGTGTTCACAAGGTTTCTCTATAGCCAAATAAGGAAAACTGCCCCCATCCGGCAGCCATGTTATTCAACGGACCGGAACCATTTTCGAACTCAACTCTCATATCAAGAAAACAAATGTTCTGACTAAATTCATGAAAATTTGGCCAAAAATGTGACTTCAAGAGTGTTCACATGTTTTCACTATATACATATAGAGAAAAATGCCCCGCCCACTGGTGGCCATGTTTTTTCAGCGATCTGGACCATTTTCGAACTCGTCCTAGATATCAATAAAACCAATGTTCTGACCAACTTTCATGATGATTGGGCAAAAATTGTGACTTCTAGAGTGTTTACAAGGTTTCTCTTTAGCCAAATAAGGAAAACTGCCCCCCCCCCCCCGGCAGCCATGTTTTTTAACTGACCGGAACCATTTTTGAAATCAACTCTCTAATCAAGGAAACAAATGTTCTGACCAAATTTCATGAAAATTGGGCCAAAAATGTGACTTCTAGAGTGTTCACATGTTTTCACTATATACCAGGGATCATATTTTTTTCGGTTTTGTCAGTCCTAGACCGATTGGGGTCATGAAAGACCGATTGAAAATCCCAAACAGTCGGTCCGATTCTGTTTGCTATTAAAATTACCATGTCATGAAATCGATTACACTGTGTACATGCTAACACACCCTAATGACATTCTTATCTCGATTAGGTGTGATAAACCATTCCCTGTAGTCTCTAAACCGGTCAGGACCGGTTTATTGCACGTCAGACCAAGAATCAAAAACTTGTGAACAGCGGATTAAAGACGCATCCGAAAAGACGCGTCTGAGTGCACGCGCTGTAACTAAACAAAACATGCCGATACATTTTCCACCAGCGTAATAATCCGGTAATATAATTCTGAATGAAAGTCGCGGATCTGATCGACAGAACAGACGAAAGTTACTTTTATGGGCGGAACTTCACATAAAATAGTACACAAGAAAAATAATATACATTTTATAAATCTTTAGTAAAACCGTGTTAGAATCGAAATAATTCGTGTACTTTATACTTTGTTGTTGAATAACTCACGACCAGAAAATTAGATGCGTTGTTTCAAATGCTTCGCTCTCGTGATTAAATCCCTACGCATCTAAACTATCGGCCGTGGGTTATTTGACAACAAATTATTTATTACATATTTAGTTGTTGTTGTCAGTAGCCAACCTACGCACAGACATTTGTTTGGTTCAGTGCATGTTTGTAAGCTATTATAGAGTCGACAACAATTTAAAACATCGGTATAGACTTACACAGATTATATATTTTAACATAATTTGTCATGATTTCGGATACTTTTCCCCATTTATATCCAGACCGATTGATGTTGCGGGAAAATATGATCCCTGCTATATACATATAGAGAAAAATGCCCCGCCCACTGGTGGCCATGTTTTTTCACTGATCTGGACCATTTTCGAACTCGTCCGAGATATCAATAAAACCAATGTTTTGACCAACTTTCATGATGATTGGGCAAAAATTGTGACTTCTAGAGTGTTAACAAGGTTTCTCTATAGCCAAATAAGGAAAACTGCCCCGCCCACTGGCGGCCATGTTTTTCAACGGACCGGAACCACTTTTGAACTCGACCAACATGTTATTAAGGCAAACATTTTGACAAAGTTACATGACGATTGGGCGTAAAATGTGACTTCTACAGTGTTTACAAGGTTTATCTTTTTTTTGACCAAGTGACCTAGTTTTTGACCCAGCATGACCCAGTTTCGAACTTGATCGAGATATCATTGGGGCAAATCATCTGACCAAGTTTCATGAAGATCCAACAAGAAATGTGGCCTCTAGAGTGTTTACAAATCAAATGTTGACGACGGACGGACGGACGGAAGACGGACAAAGACCGGTCACAAAAACTCACCTGAGCAATCAGGTGAGCTAAAAATGCCCCGCCCCTTGGAAGCCATTTTTTTCAAGCAATCATAATTATTTTTGAACTCATCCAAGATATCATTGAGACCCATCTTCTAACCAAATGTCATGAAGATTGGACAATAAATGTGGTTTATTGAAGTTTCAAGTTTCATGAAGATCGGATAATAAATGTGGCCTCTATAGTTTTAACAAGGTTTTACTATAGCCATATAAGGAAAAATGCCCCGCCCCTTGGCAGCCATGTTTTTAAACCAACCGGCATCATTTTCAAACTCGTCCAAGATATTATTGGGATGAATCTTCTGACCAAGTTTTATGAAGATCAGACAATAACTGTGGCCTCTAGAGTGTTAACAAGATTTTACTATAGCCATATAAAGCCATATAAGGAAAAATGCCCCGCTCATTGGCAGCCATGTTTTTCAAGCAAACGTAACCATTTTCGAACTCATACAAGATATAATTTAAACCAATCTTCTGACCAAATTCCATGAAGATTGGACAATAACTGTGGCTTCTAGAGAGTTAACAAGGCAAATGTTGATGCTGCACAACGGACGACGGACAAAAAGCGATCACAAAATCTCACCATGAGCACGTTGTGCTCAGGTGAGCTAAAAAATATGAAGAACTTTTACAGTAATCGCAGGATCCAGAAAAGTGTGACTGACTGACAGACGGAGCGCAAACCATAAGTCCCCTCCAGTAAAACCGGTAGGGGACAATAAATGAAGTACCTTGCATGGCTAGTAATAAATTTATCCTACTAAAGTGGTAAAAGATTACAAGCCCTTACACATGCAAAATCAGCGAATATTTCGTACAATATTTCGAAAAATATAGTAAACACACAAAATCAATGTTACTTAATAAGAAATGGCCAAAATTTCAACACTAGATGTTGTCTGGCAACATAGATTATAGATTTAACGAAATACAAAATGCTCTTTTTTCTATTTTGTGGGACACTATACATGTATTCAACACATGTTCATGTACAAAGCTAGTGTTCATGGTCATATGAATATATACCTATCTTTGCAGAAAATTAAAATGCAATATATTGTGCAACAAAAAATAACAAGAGCACCTCATAATGGGTGCCAACGTTCAGCTTCAGAAATGAAAGCTTGTCAGAATTTTTTTTTTTGAGGTCACAGTAACCTTGACCTTTGACCTAGTAACCCCAAAATGGGTGTGGCGTGTAGAACTCATCAAGGTGCATCTACATATGAAGTTTCAAAGTTGTAGGTGGAAGCACTTTGATTTTAGAGCCAATGTAAAGGTTTAGCACGACGCCGGCGGACGGCTGACGATGAGCTGGCTATGACAATACCTCGGGTTTTCCTCGAAAACAGCGGAGCTAAAAAAAGAGCTTTTGTATCTCCTTAAAATATTTAATCATACCACATCTAGTGTTAAAATTTTGGCAATTGCTAAAAGGATCACTGATTTTGTATTTATTAACTTAAATATACGAAATATTTTGCAAATAATTCGTTGATTTTGTGTACCATATTTATATTATATTATAAACTGTTTTATAATATACCTACACAAATGTCACATGTACTGAATATCTTAACAACAAGACAAGAGAACACTTTATAAAATTTTATTTTGCAAGTAAATTGTTTGAAAACTTGGCTTCACATAGGCTACAAAACAACATGTATCACATGGTACTATGGCGCATGTATTGCGACATGGGGAGAATAATACGAGTGAACATGACACTGTTCACCTAAACCAGTTAGGTACTATGAAAATACAAACATGGAAAACCACATGATATTTTAGTCCATCTTTATCATGCCACTCCCTCTGTCATCTAATAACAGATAACTGAAAACCAGGCAAAAAGATTTTCTTTTAACCCTTTACCACTAAGATACATATGTTTACACATTTGTAGTCCCTTGGAAAGTTAAATTGAATTAAAGACCTTTCTTACTAGATTCAAGTTTTAGAGTCTGTTCAGGTCTTATGCTGTTTGTTGCTCATCAGAATCTAAGGGTTGGAAATGAATCCTTCAAAACTTGAATACAGTAACTTCTAAAGGGTTAAAGCACCCCTCTATACAGAGGTCATGCTATAGCACCCCTCCATACAGAGGTCATGCTAAGGAAATCATGAAATTCAATAAAGCATCCTCCCAAACAAACAGCTCAAGTCTGTGGTACTTGCAGAAACCTTGAAAGGTTCCAAATATTTTAAAGAATGCGCTGGAAACTGTGTTATAATTTTTTTTTAATAATATATTTATATATGACTGTTAAGAATTACCATAACATATTAAATGTAATAAATTGTAAAAAACATGTATTTGATTATTCGTGACATAGAATGTGAGTGTTATTAATAGTTAGTGTTAGTTATCAATAATGATGACTTGTGACATAGTCTGTGCTATTGATTGATAGTTGTGACATAGTCTGTGCTATTGATTGATAGTTGTGACATAGTTTATAATATTTATTGATAGTTGTGACATAGTTTATAATATTGATTGATAGTTGTGACATAGTTTATAATATTGATTGATAGTTGTGACATAGTTTATAATATTTATTGATAGTTGTGACATAGTTTATAATATTTATTGATAGTTGTGACAGTTTATAATATTTATTGATAGTTGTGACATAGTTTATGATATTTATTGATAGATATCACAAAATCTGTGACAGTTATCGTAAATTGTTAAATTATTTTTCATATTTATTTATTGTTGTCACATGGTCTATAAATGATATTTAAAGTTGTGACATGGTCTGTGATATTGATTGAGAGTTGTGACTTATTCTGTGATATTTACTGAGAGATGTGACTTTGTCTGTGATATTTATAGAGTTGTGACATATTCTGTGATATTTATGGAGGGTTGTGATTTAGCCTGTGAGATTTATTGAGAATTGTGACTTAGTCTGTGATATTAACTGAGTGTTGTGACTTAATCTGTGATACTTATCGAGAGTTGTGACTTTGTCTGTGGTATTTATTGAGTTGTGACAAAGTCTGTGATATTTACTGAGAGTTGTGACTTATTCTGTGATATTTATTTGAGATTTGTGACTTAATCTGTGATATTTATTGAGTTGTGACTTAGTCTGTGATATTCATTGAAACATGACAAAGTCTGTGACATTTATTGTGAGTTGTAAAATTGTCAGTTATATTTATTGATAGTTGTGTCCTATAATCTGGCATAGCTATTGTTGAAGATGACACGGTATCCAATAGAGTTCTGTGGCAATAGTTAAGTACAAATAAATACGCATACCATCAATTGAGAAATTGTGCCAAGTATTATTCAATCTAGGTTTGCGTAATATCTGAAGGAGGTGACATAAGTAACAACATAAGTAATAGACACAAATCAACAATCAATTCACACACATCAAGGAGCTATGAACCTGTTTCCAAGGTATCACAACATCTGATACAGCAACACACTTCCGTGAGAGTGACACAATTAAAACAAAATAGACAGAATATCACATGGTTTTCATGTTAAAACCAAATCAATAAAAAGATCACATACTAAAAACACTGACCAGGCTCTAATTTGAAGAATTCGTTTGATTTTATTCAAATCAATAACTATTGTGATCTGATAATATGAGTCGTGTTCTGAGAAATCTGGGCATAATGCATATGTGTAAAGTGTCGTCCCAGATTAGACTGTGCAGTGGCATAGAGTAATCAGGGACGACACTTTCCGCCTAAATTAGATTTTCCTTAAGAAGAGACTTCATTTAAATGAAATATCTCATACAAGCGGAAAGTGTCGTCCCTGATTAGCCTGTGTGGAATGCACAGACTAATCTGGGACGACACTTTACACACATGCATTATGCCCAGTTTTCTCAGAACATGACTCATAATCTTACAGTGCTCAAAATCCACCAAGCTGTGGCCATATAGCTTCTCATGGAAAATTAATTGTGTAAAAACAATTTCAATACATGTACAATAGGCACAAAAAGTATAAAATAACAATTACACGTATATATAAATCAATGTATGTATGAATTGTATTCTTAAAATAACATGATATAAATAATGCAGATGATTGGATTACAAATTTTTGTCTATACGACATACATAAAATGATAATAAGTAAAGAAAATTAAATTTGGAAACATCATTCATTTCGCTTCAATATTTAAAGAGCAAAAAAAAAGAGAAAAATTGTAAAACGAAAGCTGGTCAGGCTACACTGACAGAAAGAAAATGTCTACCAGTGGCTTCAGGCATTAATTTTCCTATTTGTAATCTTGTAATTGTCACCTTTACAGTGCTAAATATACGACAAACAAGAAATGTGTTTGTCAGAAACACTATGTCCCCTTCTGCGCCGCTTTGAAGCTATATATTTTACCTTTGACCTTGAAGGATGACATTGACCTTGACCTTTCACCACTCAAAATGCGCAGCTCCAAGAGATACACATGCATGCCAAATATCAAGTTGCTATCTTCAATATTGCAAAAGTATTCATTAAATGAGCGATTTTGACCCATATACCGTATTTGACCTTTGGACTTGAAGGATGACCTTGACCTTTCACCACTCAAAATGTGCAGCTCCATGAGATACACATGCATGCCAAATATCAAGTTTCTATCTTGAATATTGCAAAAGTTATTGAAAATGTTACAGTTGGGGCAAACAAACAAACACACAAACTAACAGACAGGGCAAAAACAATATGTCCCCCACTATAGTGGGTGGGGGACATAAAAACAACAACATTAAATTACTTGGTACTCGTATAGAAACGTGCATACTTAGTTCTTATTTATAAATAAAGGATGAAAATATGTAAAACTTGGATAACAAACTTGCACATTAAATTTGCTAATCCCTGATTAATAGAATAAATGTATTCCTACTACACATGACTCCTGTCAGGAGTAATAAAAGGAACATACAAACAATTAAAAACATTTCTATCCCAAGTACCATTACATACCAAATATTCGGGCCGTGGTCTGTGAAAAAAACCAGCTTTTACTGCATATGCTTAAAGTGTCGTTTAAGATTAGCATGTGCAGTCCGCACAGGCTAATCAGGGATGACACTTCCTGCCTAAACTGGATTTTTGCTAAAAAGAGACTCTTTAAACGAAAAAAAATCATAAAAGTGGAAAGTGTTGTCCCTGATTAGCCTGTGCAGACTTAACACGCTAATCTGGGACGGCTATTTACGCACATGCATTTAACTCCCTTTTCACAGAGCACGGCCCATATGTATTTGATATATAAAAGAAGATCGCCATTAAACAATAAAAATGCTGATTTTAATAAAAGATATTATAAGTAAATATCTTGTTCAATAAGGAAAGTAACAAGTTTGTCATAAAACCGATGTTCATTTTCACAGGTCCTTTCAAACAAGATCAATTTTAGTCTATGAAACAAAGTTTTCACTGCATCAAACACGATTGGCAGTAATAAGTTTGTTGAGGAATTATTGAAATCCAGGTTATCATGAAGTAAAAAACATCAGATCACCTATTTATTTATCTTAACTTGAGCACTTTGTATTTAGTACTATTACTGTATGCTAAACAATGAACATGTTTTTTGTGTGAAAAATTGTAGTTCTTTGTACTAATAAGCAGAAACTTATATGTAGTCCAAACTAGATTAATAAGACAAGAAGATTTCCATCAAATCTATTTCAATGATAAAATTTAGCACTATAAATAATACTTCCAATATTATTATAATATATAATAATACTCTTTATCCAAATATGGATAGTTTAAGTTTTCTGTGTTTGCTTTTATCAAGGTCAATTTAAAAAACATTCAAATTACATTTACATAAAAATTTATTTTCATTATTTTGGAACTATTGTACACACAGAACTTCATCATAGCTTATGCAAAACATTAGAGCAAGTATTTTTAAATAAAATAAAGGACATATAATAAGAATAATAAATATAATGACACAACATAAATGACTTTTTTTGTTATACAAACTTCATACTGCAAAACACAGATGTTTTGATGATTTTTATTGGTTAACACCAAAAGTAGTATTTATGTCTGCAAAATTACTAAATTAAACTACAACATGTTTGTGATACACAGTCTCAATTAGAACAAGACAGCTGTTGTTATTCACAGAAAGATGATTTATTTCCATTCACAAAAACTGACTGTATTACAATCTGTATTAATTAATATACTTTGAAATTAAAGCCTCTGAATCAAGTAGGGCATTTTTCAGTTACTACCATAACATATGCAACAAGACCATTGCCAAGCAATATATCGAGGGCTGAACGGAAAACTGTCATATCTCCTTTATTTAATATGAGTCACGACAGTCTTCCGTTCAGCCCTCGATATGTCCCCTACCGGCTCCACCATTGTCAGAGCTTTTTCTTTTTCTTTTTAAATTATTTTTTATTTGTTGCCATAGCAACCAGAATTTTTGACGTAGGAACAAAATGAAATGACGTGCATTATGTCCATATCGCCATCTATCCATGTTTCAAGTTTCATGAAAAAAATATGAAGAACTTTTAAAGGTATCGCAGGATCCAGAAAAGTGTGACAGACTGACGGAATGGCAGACACACAGACGCAAACCATACGTCCCCTTGGGTGAAACCAGTAGGGGACAATAAGTATGTACACACAGTAATGGTAAACCAGCTGGCATAGGGTAAGTGTGAATATGTTTAATTAATTAAATTAATGACTGCTCAGGTATTACTGAAATTCTGCGGAAAACTTTGGAAAAAAAAGCATACACACAAAAAACACCTTTATTGGTTAAACTTTATCTGATTATAAAAGAACCTGTGAAAATACAGTTAAAGAATTTTGTACATTTGTTTTACAACAAGAATAACAACTTAAAAGGGTTGCGCCAAAATATGCCCTCTCTACTTTTGAGTATCGTAACTCAAAATATTTGGTGTATAGTCAAGCTAAAAACAAAACAACAATTCAACAAACACAATAATATGAAGGAAAATTAAAAAATTTGTAGCACTTATATACCGGTACTGCATTGCCTGTATAGACAAAACTTATAACAGATACATTTCTTAAAACAATAAAATTCAGTTGTATGCATAAAGGATGGAGACCAACATTTACTTAGTTTAAACCTATTTATTTTAGCTCGATTGCATCGAAAGACTAAGGCTTATAGAAACGCTCTCGAGTCCGTTTCCTGGGCCTAGAACCAGTACTTGGTGTCTTTTGGGAGAGATCTAAAGAACGCTCCCAAGGTGGAGATCGAACCCGTGACCTCTCAGTCGCTAGGGACACCATATCCATTACACCACGGCGACCTTTACATTTATTTAAGGAGTTCACTCAAAGATTTCCTTTAAACCTTTAACACATAGATACTTATTTTGACAAATTTGTAGTCCCTTAGAAATTTAGCTTCAAAAAAAGACCTTTCTTACAAGATTCAAGTTTTAAAGGTACTGATGAGCAGCAACAGTATAGAACCTGAACAGACTGCGAGTTACTGGCAGGCAGTTCTGGGTTTGTGCTGTTTGCACATAGCCATTTTCACTTTGCTTCATATGGGGGAAAGGGTTAGCAGTGTACTGTTCAGTTCACGTTTAAATGTTTACAAGAATAAACCGCATACTCAAAGCCATTTACAGGTCAAAAGCAGAATATCTATTTATTAAAAAAATATTTCACAACATATAAAGATAGATATATGAAAATTCAACAATTTTAACAAATCACTAAAATGTAAATCGTTGCCAAGGAAACTTTACCGGGATAAAAACAAACAACTTACAAACAAAACTGTTATGAGCTTTGCTTTTTTTAAAAAGAGGTTAAATGCATGTGCGTAATGTTGTATCCCAGATAAGCCAGTGCAGTCGGCACAGGCTCTGGGACAACAATTTCCACCGAAACTTGATTTTTGCTATTTAGACTTTCTTCGAAAAAATGGAAAAATATCATAAAAGCGGAAGATGTCATCCCTGATTAGCCTGTGCAGACTGTGCAGGCTAACCTGGGACAACACTTTCTGCGCATGCATTCAACCCTGCTTTCACAGGTCGAGGCTCATATCTAATGTAATGTACAGACATCAATATGACGCCAACAACATGAAATGATAATAGGCTGATAAAGAATAAAACTATCACAAGATTTCACCCATTTACGCCTAGCTAGCGTCTAAAAAAAAGGCCTTGGCAAACAGTGTATACCCAGATGAGACGCCGCATGATGCGGCGTCTCATCAGGGTCTGCGCTGTTTGCTTAAAAGGAATTTCTGTAAGAAATATTCTAAATAAAGAAATAAATATACTAGACATCCCTAATTTTGGAAATAAATTGATCCAATTTAGAAGGATGGGAGAGTCCACTAGGCATAAATGGGTTAATGTCTATTTAACTGAAAGTTGGACTCTGCAAAGACAATATAACATAAATTGACAGAACATGTTTTGTATGGACATAATATAAATCAAAATTTAAAAATGTATTATATAAATCTGTCTTGATTGTTAACCATGTATAAGGTAAAGATTATAAACACTTTAATTAAAGAAAAACCTTTTTTTTCTCGCATGTATTTGCATATTCTCATTGAATAGTTTTATGCAAAAGAATCTATGCATTTTGAAACTCAAAAAACATTTCATTTTATTCGCTTCATTATTACAGTTAGAAACAATAGCCTCTTGACATACATGGTAGAAGTTGATTTAACATACTTAAATTTAACCTTGCATTGGTATTGTTAAACAAACCCCGCAGCATTTGCATTTCTGTTAATCAAATAGAAGTTTAAATAAATTCTGCTGTCACTTTATCTTGAAATATGGTTAGCACAATTGTTCAGTGTTTCTACATTTCAATCTTGCTGTAAAAGTCTATGTTGGCTTATATTGTATTGGATGAAAACTCATAATGTTGAGTCGTACAAATGTTGCTATTAAAAAAAAACTCATTAGAGAATTTTAACATGTTATTAATTATTATTTTAAAACAAATAACTAAACTGTATTATTATGCTGTTAGGTACATTGTTGCTTTGTTCAGTTGTTGGGACCAAGATAAGGTGTGTTACCATGTAGGCATGAGGAAATATAACCACCGAGTGACTAGAGTTGCACTCAGTCATGGTCTGGTTAACCCATTTATGCCGAGTGGACTCTCCCATCCTTCTAAATTGGATCAATTTATTTCCAAAATTAGGGGTGTCAAGTATATTTATTTCTTTATTTGGAATATTCCATAAAGAAATTCATTTAAGCAAACAGCGCAGACCCAGATGAGACGCCACATTATGCGGCGTCTCATCTGGGTCTACGCTGTTTGCAATGTCCTTTTTTCAGGACGCTAGGCATAAATGGGTTAAACATGATCGTTCTATAAATTTATCCAAAGGAAACATTAAAACTTCTATAAAAATTTTTTTTTCAAATACATAGACATTTTATCAATAAAGCTTATTTCATGGTGGTGTTATGATTTGTTTGTACAATAAATTCTTTCACTGTCTTTTAAAACTGTTAAATCACGGTACGATCAGTGTACTAAATGAACTAAATGTACTAAACATGACTAGTTTGCTTAGAACATTTGATGTTCAAACCAACAGCTCGTCATCATAGTTAATAAAACAAAAACATTTGACCTGTACAATATTGCAAACAATGTCTATGCTTGCACTGTTGCCAACAAAATAACTACAATAAGCTACAAAAAAAACAATACTGCTTAATAGAAAGCACTTAAAGCTAGTTTCCAAAAATAATACAAATATTATGACATTCCTCAAACTTAAAAATTTCGAATGAAAACATGACAAGAAACTCAAGCCCATGACTTTCTCTAGAAGCTAAATATTTAGCTTTGAGAGGGAATTTTTGAAGCAAAAAATATTTGTTGCATCCTATAATCAAATGTTTTAAATACAGTTTTCAATATAATGGTGTAAATATAATCATGTGATATTTGAATTCTAACACGTAAAATAATAACGTACAAAATAATGCTGAAATGATATTAAAACTGTTAACAACTATCAATAACATAATTATTTGTAAAACAAACAATGAAATGAACTAATGGGCTTAAATATAAGAGAAAATAATGAAAACAAAATGGCCTTTGGACATAATTAAATCTTAAAAACAAACAAAACAACAAATGTAGCACATACTTAAACAATCTCACCATAAAGAGAACATGTTTTGCTTAATGTCCTGAATTTAACACTCTTTCAACAATGAGGCCTCCATTTTCTTATCTTTTGATAACAAAACTACCAACCCTAAATTTCGGAAAATAATTTTTGTCAAGACTTCAGAAAAATTAATCCCCGATTATTATTGACCAACACTGGCAAGTAATAAACATGCCTTGATATATTTATTGTCAGCTGATCTGTTTATAATCAAATTCATATTGATTATCTGTTCAGTGCTCCAGCTAGGATTTGAAAAGGGCAGGGGGGGCTTTTTTGTCAAAAGGGCACTTTCAATGTGTAGAATTATGTCAAAAGGGCACTTCCGAGTGCGCGGTCGTATCTGGAATGCTCCCTGTTGCATATTTAATTTTATGTCATTAATTACTGTTTGAATATTATTGCCATTATTATTAAACCATGCAAATAAAATGTCTACAATGAGTAATAAATTAATTACAATGTAATACCGTAATAAGTTGTGTATAAGGCGCACTTTTTTACCCCAAAATTTCATTTTAAAAACTTGATGCGCGTTATGCACAACTACAGCCATGCCAAGACATTTTTTCCGTCAGTTACCCAGTAGCGGTAATTCCCATCATTCTATTTTCCGGTGTTTTAACTGTAACTATGTTAATAATAGTGTTATATTTAGGATCTGAATAAGATGGACAAACATTATAAAGTTAACATTAATATTTTCTATCTTTTTCAGGTACGTACAGAGCATTGAAATCAAATAAATTTGAAGAAGAGAATGAAAAACAAGGAAGCCATTTTTATTTAAATGTTATTGTTTTCCCACAATATTATACCCTACTGTACTAGGGTTACACAATTTATTTGGGGGCACTTGTCGATTTACAATAGTATGTCGGCAAGGTATTTCCTGATATATTTATGATTATTTTTCTTGCTTTTCAAATGTGTTAATAAAATTGATCCAGTGTTTGTTTACACGTTTTCATACGTCTTGTCAAGATTGAGGATGTGATTATCGAGAAATATGCGTCACCTGTCAAGTTTTGTGTAGCTGGGCTATTATCAAAACATGCGAACCGGCAAACGGCTTCACACATCCATTGTTTGTTTATCGCCGGTAATGTTGTAATGGTGTTGAGAAGTTTGAGTGGATAAAGTCTCCTGTCAATTATAGACACTCGAAAAGAACGCATGATATCGGCATTGTTAATAAAACGCGCGGTTGTGAATTAGTCATGCATGAATAACCACTTGACAATACCAATCAATAATGTCAGTTTCTTAGTTATAACTAATCCATCCGTTATGTGTACTCCACGATAAAATCGTGGACAGTTACTTCCGAGACATATGATGAAAACCTTGATGGTATCCTCGTGGAAATTGTGCATTTCATGCATAATTCATTTAAATCCAAACATTTATTTTTACGCATAATATGATTTGAAAAAAACACAAACTAGTTGTATCGTTACCGTCTTTAAAATAATTAATAATTGAAGCAATAAAAGAACACGTAAGATCGGAAATGTAAATATAACGATTTTCAGTTAGCCTGCGGTACAGAATTTTTCCCCCGATTTTTTTGCTTCAAAAACATTTTTTCCCGATTTTTTAGCTTAAAAAAGTAGATGCGCGTTATACATAAATGCGCGTTATACACAACGTTTTACGGTAAGAGATTTATAAATTATAACATGTCTTAAACAAAATATATTTTTTTTTTTAAGTAATAAAAGGGCAGGGCGGGGCTTTGGAAGAGCACGGTGCGGCGCCCTTCCATAAAGGCCTAGCTGGTGCACTGTCTGCTTATTATGTTCGCTACAACACGCTGACTAACGGAATGTTGCCGATATTGCAAGTCATTTTCAAGGAAAGCGCATTAATAAAGTGTATAACATGATACAAGTTTACTCAAAATGCATGCTCAATTAAATATATTTTGCATTACAGGAAAAATGAATGCGTTGGAAAAATAAACAAGAGCACCGCCTTGCGGGTGCAGACCGCTCATCTATTTTTCTTTTTAAAGGTGTAGGGACCTATCTCAATTTCAATCATAAAGGAGGGAGAGGTGGAGTGGAGAGGGGTGTATAGTGTGGGGGTGTGGTCATTTGTTACATTATCTTCCAAAAATGCAAAAAATGGGGGGGGGGGGATAATCTTGGGTGGGATGGTTGGATGGTATTTCAAAAATAAAATAATAAAAATAAATATTTGTGTTTTTTACCATGTTTGAAAAAAACAAGAGATGTGTTTGTCAGAAACACAATGCCCACTATTGCCCCGCTTTGAAATTTTTATTTTTTATTTTTTTTTACCTTAGACCTTGAAGGATGACCTTGACCATGAACTTCCACCACTCAAAATGTGCAGCTTCATGATAACGCCGCTTTGAAATTATTATTATTTTTACCTTTGACCTTAAAGGATGACCTTGACCTTCCACCACTCAAAATGTGCAGCTTCATGAGAACGCCGCTTTGAAGTTTTTTTGTTTTTTTTTTACCTTTGACCTTGAAGGATGACCTTGACCTTCCACCTCTCAAAATGTGCAGCTTCATGAGAACGCCGCTTTGAAATTAAAAAAAATAATAATTACCTTGAAAGATGACCTTGACCTTGAACTTCCACCACTCAAAATGTGCAGCTTCATGAGATACAAGTGCATGCCAAATATCAAGTTGCTATCTTCAATATTAAAAAAGTTATGGCCAATGTTAAAGTTTTCAGACGGACAGACGCCATATATTTGACATTTGACCTTGAAGGATGACCTTCACCTTTCACCACTCAAAATGTTCAACTCCATGAGATACACATGCATGCCAAATATCAAATGCTATCTTCAATATTGAAAAAGTTATGGCGAATGTTAAAGTTTTCGGACAGACAGACACCATAAATTTGAAATTTGGCCTTGAAGGATGACTTTGACCATGACCTTTCACCACTCAAAATGTGCAGTTTTATGAGATACACATGCATGCCAAATATCAAGTTGCTATCTTCAAAAGTGATAAAGTTATGGCCAATGTTTGACGGACGGACGTACAGACTGACTGACATACTGACAGACAGTTCAACTGCTATATGCCACCCTACCGGGGTGGAGTCTATTGTGGTATGTCAGGTAAGAGTTGTTTTGTCACAGTATCAATCGAATCTAATCATAAATAAAGAAGTTATGGCAATTTTAGCAAAATTTAATAATTTGACCTTGAGAGTCAACGTCATTCAAAGGTCAAGGTAAAATTCAACTTGCCAGGTACAGTACCCTCATGATAGCATGAAAGTATTTGAAGTTTGAAAGCATTAGCCTTGATACTTTAGAAGTAAAGTGGATCTAAACACAAAATGTAACCATATATTCAAATTACTAAGTCAAAAAAGGGCCATAATTCCGTAAAAATGACAACCAGAGTTATGCAACTTGTCCTTTACAGTCCGCTTATGATAGTTTGCGAGTGTTCCTAGTATGAAAGCAATATCTTTGATACTTAAGGAGTAAAGTGGACCAAAACACAAAACTTAACCAAATTTTCAAGTATAAAGGGCCCATAATCCCGTCAAAATGCCAGTCAGAGTTACATAACTTTGCCTGCACAGTCCCCTTATGATACTTAGTCAGTGTTGCAAGTATGAAAGCAATAGCTTTGATACTTTAGGAAAAAAGTGGACCTAAACACAAAACTTAACCAAATCTTCAATTTTCTAAGTATAAAAAGGGCACATAATTCTGTCAAAATGCCAGTCAGAGTAACAAAACTTTGCCTGCACAGTCCCCTTACGATAGTTAGTAAGTGTTGCAAGTATGAAAGCAATAGCTTTGATACTTAAGGAATAAAATGGACCTAAACACAAAACTTAACCAAAATTTTCAATTTTCTACGTATAAAAAGGGCACATAATTCTGTCAAAATGCAAGCCAGAGTTATCTAACTTTGCCTGCCCAGTCCCCTCTTGATAGTAAGTAAGTGTACCAAGTTTGAATGCGATAGGATTGATACTTTATGAAAAAAGTGGACCTAAATGCAAAACTTAACCGGACTCTGACGCCGAGGCCAAGGTGATGACAATAAGCTCATAATTTAAAAAAAATTAAAATAGATGAGCTTAAAACGAGTAATGTTAGCATTTCAACTTCAGAGTTTATGCATTTAAAACAAAAAATTCTTGAAATGATGGTTTTTTTTCTTCTACGAATTAAAAAACAAGGGACAAAATTGTCACAAAACCAGGTTTTCATTGTGAAAAAAAAATCTGATAAAGGGAGAAAACTCAAACTGAACTTTTGAAATGAACAAACAAAAGTAACCCCCTTTGTAAGTTTGTTTTAAAAAAAAATCTATTTTTAGTCGTGGCGACCTTGACATTGGAGATATTGACGTGATTCTTTCGTGCGACACACCGTCCCATGATGGTGAACAAATGTGCCAAATGATTTTAAAATCTCACAATGAATGACATAGTTATGGCCAGGACAAGCTCATTTATGGCCATTTTTGACCTTTGAACTCAAAGTGTGACCTTCACCTTGGAGATATCGACGTAATTATTTCGCGCGACACACCGTCCAATGATGGTGAACAAATGTGCCAAATGATTTTAAAATCTGACAATGAACGACATAGTTATGGCCCGGACAAGCTTGTTCCGCCCGCCCGCCAGCCTGCCAGCCAGCCAGCCAGCCAGCCAGCCAGCCAGCCAGCCAGCAAGCCAGCCCGCCCGCATTCGCCAATCTAATAACCAGTTTTTTCCTTCGGAAAACCTGGTTAAAAACCTGGTTAAAAATCATACTGTTAATAATTTTTATATTTTTATTTTCATGTTCAATGAGTCAAAGTAAGTTTTTTCTATTTATAAGTCTTCCACCCAATTAGTATTTATTGAAAAAAGTTTCCGTAAAACAAATAATTTAAAAATGTTGGCCCGAACATCTTAAAAAAATCAACAATATTTAATTCATGTCCTTTTCAATTAAATATAACAAATATACTCGAACCTTTAAGGACCTCATATTCAGCGACAAATTTAATGAAACTAAAAAAGACTTAACATGCACTATCGCCCGTTTTTTCGACTAAAGAACATTTTTCTAGAGATTCCGGCTCGATTGGAAGATTCGAGGTGTCATCCCCAAGAGACGATTCTCCTGCCTCTTCAGCAATGGAGTCTGTATGAGATAACACATCATCCGGGGACTCAAAACTCTCAAAACTAGTCGATGAAACGTTCCTTATCTGGCGAAATTGGTGTGAAGCCAACAGTTTCTTTCCATCGAAACGACTTTCAAATGACCTGGACTGCGTGATAGTTTGACTTTTAACCTTTGGGTAAAACTCCTGTTCGAAAACACCACTTTCCGCACTGGGGGAAGACCACAGCTTAGTCCTTGAAGTGGAAAACTCCATCTCTGAACTATCCGTACTCACTAAAGACTTGCTACGTATATTGGAAATCGACCCTGACCCGACCTCAAGGTCAAAACTGTCACCCGATGAGTATGTCCTACTCGACAATTCTAGACTTGACGTGGTGTCCGTACTACTCAAACTACTTTTTCGCACTTCGTGTGCCTCCCTTTCAGGAACACTTAGATACTTTCCACGTTTTGCAGATCGCTTGATATGCGTACGGAGATGCCGCGTTATCATGTCCCGTCTACAGGCAGCATACGGGCACTGCGGACAACGATACGGTTTTTCTCCGGTGTGTGTACGTTTGTGGGTGTTCAGATGATCGCTACGACTGAACACCTGCCCGCAGTCTGAACACTCGTACGGCTTCAAGCCTGTGTGTAAGCGCATATGCCGAGTCAGCATGTCACTACGTGAGAACGATTTATTGCACACTTTACAGTAATGAATTTTATTATCCCCAGTCCGCACTGTTTCGGTCGGTAGATGCTTTGCCATATGCTTAGCAAGATTGTCATACGAAGGAAAAACTTGACTGCACATTCTACACAGGTAAGCTTCCGTTTCTGACATTGCTCGCCTCTGATCTATTTGCAAAATGTTTGCAGAATCGAAGCTCATGGAATGATTTTGATGAGATTTGTGCATGTGATGTGCAGCATTTTGATAAAAAGCCCGAGTGGACACACCCATTTGGTTTAAATCCGAGGTTGAGTTGGAAATTGTTCCCCGGGGTGGGAAAGTAAAAAGGAGACCGGGAGACATTGGGCTCCCGAACTCCGGATCAGACTGAACATGCAGGTGCGCCCCTTCGAATGGACTAGAAAAACTGAATTGAAACACGCGATCACCCTCAGGTACTGAACACAATGGTGACTGCGGGTTGGTAGTCAACTGCGGCAGTAAATGCGTGGAGCGCTGATACACTGACGGTGAACTAGCCTGTAAAACAGACGGGGAAGGGCTGAGCAAATCAGGGTCACTGTGCGTATGGTGACCCAAATGAGATCTAGCTACTAAACCGTGTGAACTTAAACCCTGACGCACAGAGGAGTGGACTTTTGATGGGGAATCTACCGAAATTTTTGGACCAGATATAACATGTTTCGTCTTGTCAAGGTGCGCCAGACCTTGTGAGTCAGAAGATAATTTTTGTGACAAGTCCAACGCTTGCTGTTCGTGAATGTGACTAGATCTTGGTGACGTCTTTATGACCGACTCCATTTGAACGTCATTATCATCACTGGCGCAGGTCTCTGAGCTGCCCCGCACACACAGAATCGGTCGTAGGTACCCTTCTTTTCCATCGGTCTCAGTACTGTCAAACACATCGCTCGATGAACGATTGAACGAGTCTGACTTTTCCTGCGATAGATGCTCCTGGGACGTGTCTGTTGAGGATGAAGACCAACTGCTCCGTAAACTGTCCAGGTACCTAGCATGTAAATGCTTCTTGAAATTTCCCGGATGCACATGTCGCCTGTGCATTCCCTCAGGGACTTCAAGTCTCTCATGAAAATCCTCTGTTTTACAGTTGACAGTCTCGCCTGTTTCATTGGTAATCACGATGCTAGCAAAGTACTCAGGGTACGTCGACACTCCCCCACTTGAGCCAGCGTCAGACGATCCCGACGAACTCTGCTTGTTAAATTCGTATCCCATTTCCCACGCTTCTTTTTTCATCGGTTTCTTGATGACAGGGGTCGGCGTGGAGAGTCTGTAACGTTCCTTGCTGTAGGGGGAAACTGCACGAAGGGCTTCCTTTCGGAAAGGGGAAGGTTCCCGACTACTTGGTCCCGGCGAATCTTCGGATCCGCTAGAGAATCCCCGTCCTATGGAAAAGTCCCTTATTGGCACTAAATACTGAGATCCAAACTGGGGAGAGATTCCCGACTCATTTGATATGATACTTATAATTGGCTTAAAATGCATCGCCCTTTCAGGACTGGGTCTTTGGTACCGATTGTCTTTTGCTGCAGGCGATTCTTTCCTTTGGTCTAGCGTTTTCTGGTCTCCTTTTGAAGAGTTCTCAAAACAAAATGGAGTAGTTCGAATGACAGTGATATGACGCTGGTCTTGAAGCTGGTGCACACGAGAATCTATGTTATACTGAGATATCACTCGTTTCTCTTCCGCCGACGAAACAGTCACACTAAAAGGGGACACCTTACCGGGCGAGTCGGATCTTAATGGTTCCTCAACATCGATAGCGATTTGTTTACGTAAAACCTGTTTCCTTCGTGGTTCCTCCCCTGAATTGGAATGCCTCATTGTGAAAATGGCAGCCTCCAACCTTTCTTCATTGCCCCCAAAGCTGTGCCGTCGCCGTGTATCGTAGTTTATTGGAATTTCCAAAACATTACTACAGGATCCCGACTCATAATTTTGCAATTTTGACTTTTTCAGGCTTCGGTCACTTTTTTCCGGAACCACAGGCTCGAGTAGCCTACCCCCACTAGTGTCCAGATTATGTTCATAACTTTTGTACCGTGGCAAAGTACTCTCAAAGCTCTGTGCCGCACTGCCAAAGAACTGACGAGCGTCCACCTGGCCCTGACTCTGTCGCCCACTGTCGTCGCCTAAGGCACTTTCGAAACTCCGAGCAGACGGGATAAACTTTGGTCCAACGTTCAGCATGTTCCCACCACCATAAATCTCCCTCGAACGAATCACAGTTTCCGGTGAGGAATCATGCGGAACGTTCAAGTTTTCTTGCGAACAGGACAGCGACACGCTTATCGAGACAGAAGCCGACTCCATATCCGGGCCCGTCGCCTGACCTGATGCACCCATCATGCTTTGTGGCACGTTGAAGCCGCTGCCCTTGATGATTTCTGGCGTGACCCCGACGTTCTTGGAAGGATCATCGTCTAGGCGACGCATTGCATGGCGCTCCCGTTCTCACCACATTCTGGAAAGGTATGGAAACAATTTTGTGAATATTGTGGCAGTGCATGATGATTATATTATGGAAATTGATTAAATAAATATCATGGAAATATATGACAAAATATTGTGGAAACATAAGAACAAAATATTCTGGAAACACATGAAACAAATAGTATATTTAAAAATGCTGGATTTTTGTATGTGTTTAATTTACTGGAAGCATATTATAAAAATATATTACGTAAATTTTCTTAAAGTATCATTTAGTAAGAAAGGTCTTTAATAAAATTTAACTTTTGAAGAAACTTAGTAACAAATGCGTCAAAATCTGTCAAAATATGTACCTACACGTAAGTGGTAAAAGGTTAAAAGGAATACTAAAACAATCCTTCTAACCCTTTACCACTTAGATACTTATTTTGACGCATTTGTAGTCCCATAGAAAGTAACATTTCATGAAATACCTTTCTAACTCAATTAAAGTTTTTAAAGCTTCATTTCCATTTCTAAGAAACTGATGATCAGCAAACAGCATGAAACCTGAACAGACTGCGAGTTAACACTACTTGCAGTCTGTTCTGGTTGTATACTGTTTGCAGCCATTTTCACCTTGCCTCTGAGTGGCAATGGGTTAACTCTTTCAGTGCTGGAACCGAATTTTGAAGGCCTTTGCAAACAGTTTGGATCCTGATGAGACGCCACAGAACATGGCGTCTCATCAGGATCCAAACTGTTTGCTATTCTGATAGTATTTTTTGAAAAAAATCAAAGAAAATGCTTATTTTAGAAATTCAGCAGACAACATTTTAGCAGAAGACAAATTTCCCAGCATTCAAAGGGTTAAAGAATGCTATACTTGCACTGTACAATTATTCCAGTCACTTATTGGCTACTGGGTGTTAAGTTTTCATAAGGTCCAGAACTATCTAGAAAACATTCAATTTGTTTAGATTTCAAATAACACAGGCAGCATATCAGCGGTTACAGCAAGTATAAACAGAAAAATCACAATGGGGAAATATTGACTATGATATAATGTCAGATGCCATAGTGAGAATGCAATCTCTCCACCATCCCCTCCCTCTATCTAACATTTGAAAAAATAAGCCACTGTTGCCAACAAATCTAGCCATATTATACTAGCAGAAATGTCAGGTTAGCATTTCCTTTTAGCTTTAAGTTCAAGGCGACACAAAACGGCTATGAATCATTAAAATCAATTTGGCAATGCTTAGCTTTATGTTTTTTGTCTTTTTTTGGTCTTTTGATTCAGACAAGGACATATTGGTAAGGTCAAACATTTTTAACAGGGTTTTACATCAACATAAAATGTTTGAGGTCAGAAAGACAGTTGATTCATACTAAGGGGTCCATAAACAGAGGAGAGCACTTAACTCGTTCAGTGCTGGAACCGAATTTTGAAGGCCTTTGCAAACAGTTTGGATCCAGAGGAGAAGCCACAGAACGTGGCGTCTCATCAGGATCCAAACTGTTTCCTATTCTGATAGTATTCTTTGAAAAAAATTGAAGAAAATGCTAATTTTAGAAATTTAGCAGATAACAGTTTAGCAGACGACAAATTTCCCAGCATGCAAAGGGTTTACCATTACCCAGTCAGAAGCAAAGCGAAAATGGCTATGTGCAAACAGCATAAAACCAGAACAGCTAGTCTGTTCAGTTTTTATGCTGTTTGCTGCTCATCAGTATCTTAGGGTTGAAAATGAAGCTTTTGAAACTTGAATTTAGTAAGAAAGGTATTAAATTAAATTTAATTTTCTTTTAATTAAATTAAATTTTCTAAGGGACTACAAATGCGTAAAAATACGTATCTTATTGGTAAAGGTTTAATGGACCCTGTCTATAAACAAGGCGATCCCATTATGGAGAGGAATTAATATACATGTCCTATCAACCCTAATTAATTGTTTTCCAATCCAAATCACATTCAATTTTGTTTTCTGTGTATTTTGAATGATGTTTACATGGGTACATGTTTGCATGAAACATATTGCTTGAAATAAATGATAATCCTTAAAGGGGCCTTTTCACAGATTTTGGCATTTTTTAACTTATTCATTAAATGCTTTATATCGATAAATGTAAACATTGGATCGTAAAAGCTCCAGTAAAAAATCGAGAATAAAATTTAAAAAAGGAAAAGAACATTGCCCGGACCAGGTTTCGAACCAGTGACCCCTGGAGTCCTGCCAGAGTCCTGAAGTAAAAACGCTTTAGCCTACTGAGCTATTCCGCCGAGTACACATATTTGACGTATTTTATACCTTATATAAGCAATCTTCGTAGTTTCACAAAATTTTACGACAAAAACAGAACTCTCCAAATTATTCAATCGTTTCGCGTTGCAACGCTTTATAATTTTTAGGTTTTAAAATCGTCAAAAGATGCATATAATGGCTATATTAGACCACGGTAAATGTTCAGTATTACTGTTTCCTCACAAATATCATAACTAAAATGAAAATTTGCGAATCTGAAACAACTTTTGTCAATTTTGTCAATTTACCAAAGCGTGAAAAGATCCCTTTAATGCTTCGGGGTGAGAAAGGGTTAAACTAAGGGCCGTGCCCCATTCAAATTGTTTATCTGCTTTTGAATGAACATGTTACATGTTTTGTAGAAATAAGAATACATTCATAAATTAAATGCTTCATATTAAGATTCAATTATTTTGGTTCACATGAAATTTCGTGGATTTATAAAAACAAATCATGTCATTTTGGGTTAACTAAAATTTTTGTTGTTTTCCCAATTAGTTGTGTTGACAGTGTTCAAAGATATATCATCCACACATTTAACAAAGCTTTGAAGAGAACAGGATTGACATCTTCAGATGAAACGAGCAATTTTTGGTTAACCAAGAATGATGTCATTTTCAATTAGTAGTGTTGTTAGCGTGTGAGTACATCATCAACGCAAGTATCAAAGCTTTGTAGCTAACAGTAATGGACCTTAGACAAAACAAGTCATTTTTGGTTAACCAAGACTTTGGTCTAGGTCTTCCTCAATTGGTTGTGTTGATAATGTTGATATTACTAATACTTACTGATAGACTAAACATATTGGGTTCAGAAAAGCAGAGAAACGGGCAATGTAATAAAAGCAAGAATGTTGAAAATCTTGACATATTTATTATGAATTTAAATTAATAATTTAACTCACATCTGTTATTTATAATCATATTCATAAGTTTGCATTTTTCCCAATTTCATGATTTATTATGAATTTAAATTCATAACTTAACTCACATTTCGTTATTTATAATCATATTCATAATGTTGCGCTTTTCCCAATTTCATGATTTATTATGAATTTAAATTCATAATTTAACTCACATTTTGTTATTTATAATCATATCAATAATGTTGCATTTTTCCCAATTTCATGATTTATTATGAATTTAAATTCATAATTTAACTCACATTTTGTTATTTATAATCATATCAATAATGTTGCATTTTTCCCAATTTCATGATTTATTATGAATTTAAATTCATAATTTAACTCACATTTTGTTATTTATAATCATAACAATAATGTTGTATTTTTCCCAATTTCATGATTTATTATGAATTTAAATTCATAATTTAACTCACATTTTGTTATTTATAATCATATCAATAATGTTGCATTTTTCCCAATTTCATGATTTATTATAAATTTAAATTCATAATTTAACTCACATTTTGTTATTTATAATCATATCAATAATGTTGCATTTTTCCCAATTTCATGATTTATTATGAATTTAAATTCATAATTTAACTCACATTTTGTTATTTATAATCATATCAATAATGTTGCATTTTTCCCAATTTCATGATTTATAATGAATTTAAATTCATAATTTAACTCACATTTTGTTATTTATAATCATATCAATAATGTTGCATTTTTCCCAATTTCATGATTTATTATAAATTTAAATTCATAATTTAACTCACATTTTGTTATTTATAATCATATCAATAATGTTGCATTTTTCCCAATTTCATGATGTATTATGAATTTAAATTCATAATTTAACTCACATTTTGTTATTTATAATCATATCAATAATGTTGCATTTTTCCCAATTTCATGATTTATTATGAATTTAAATTCATAATTTAACTCACATTTTGTTATTTATAATCATATCAATAATGTTGCATTTTTCCCAATTTCATGATTTATTATGAATTTAAATTCATAATTTAACTCACATTTTGTTATTTATAATCATATCAATAATGTTGCATTTTTCCCAATTTCATGATTTATTATGAATTTAAATTCATAATTTAACTCACATTTTGTTATTTATAATCATATCAATAATGTTGCATTTTTCCCAATTTCATGATTTATTATGAATTTAAATTCATAATTTAACTCACATTTTGTTATTTATAATCATATTAATAATGTTGCATTTTCCCCAATTTCATGATTTATTATGAATTTAAATTAATAATTTAATTCACATTTTGTTATTTATAATCATATTAATAATGTTGTATTTTCCCAATTTCATGATTTATTATGAATTTAAATTCATAACTTAACTCACATTTTGTTATTTATAATCATATTAATAATGTTGTATTTTCCCCAATTTCATGATTTATTATGAATTTAAATTCATAATTTAACTCACATTTTGTTATTTATAATCATATTAATAATGTTGTATTTTCCCAATTTCATGATTTATTATGAATTTAAATTCATAACTTAACTCACATTTTGTTATTTATAATCATATTAATAATGTTGTATTTTCCCCAATTTCATGATTTATTATGAATTTAAATTCATAACTTAACTCACATTTTGTTATTTATAATCATATTAATAATGTTATATTTTCCCCAATTTCATGATTTATTATGAATTTAAATTCATAACTTAACTCACATTTTGTTATTTATAATCATATCAATAATGTTGTGTTTTCCCCTATTTCATGATTTTCAGCGCTATATTTCCCAATCAAAAAGGCACCAGCCTGAAAAATATAAAGAGTAAAAAAGTCACTGATGAAGATCAAGGTTGCTGTCAAAATATTACTACTATAAAAGTATTAAATTACACCCACATACATATGTAGTAGCTTGATAGAGTACAATGTAGCTGCAGGGCCAGTATTTCAACATTGTGTTATGATGACGTATTTTATATTTTACATGGCTAGAATGAAAAGTAGCATGGAGTTAATTTCCAAAGTAAAGTAAATAACTACTTAGTTAGGGATGAATTCAACAAAAATATTCAACAAAAGGGCCTGAAAGGCCCAAAGTCGCTCACCTGAGATAAAAAGAAATGACCTGTTCTTTGCAGCCCAAGATATCAATGGAACAAATGTTCGAACCAAGTATCATGAAGAATGAACAACAAATGGCCCCTTGGCAGCCATGTTTTTTTAACAGACCTGAACCATTTTTTAACTCTTCCAAGATATGTCCAAATTTCATGAAGATTGGGAAAAAAATGTGTCTTCTAGACTGTTCACATGTTGTCACTATATACATATAAAGAAAACTGCCCCACTCCCTGGTGGCCATGTTTTTTCACTGATCATGACCATTTTCAAACTCGTCCGAGACATCCAAATAACTAATGTTTTGACAAAATTTCATGATGATTAGGCAAAACATGTGACTTCTAGAGTGTTCACAAGCTTTTTTACTACATAAAGACCCCTCCCTGGCGGCCATGTTTTTTTTACCGATCCAAACCATTATCAAACTCAACTGTCTTATCCAGGTGTGGTAGTGCGGTCTCCTTCGCTTACGCAAATAAACTGGTCACAGGACGGTTACAAGTTATGTAACTTTGTGAGCACTTATGTAATGCGGAAATATTTATTTGACGAACTCTTATTTCCGGTCAGGATGACTATACTGACTGGTTGTAATTCAATTAACTAAAGGCGTTCAGTCAGGGACGCCTAAATACACTCAAAGAATTTATTTATAAGTGAAAACCAAGGCAGCTTTAACAAAAATAAGTAATTTTTATTCCAAGAGCTCGAAAAATGAAGAACAATGACATAAATTAAGAACAGTTACAAACCAAGTCTAAAGAATCTAAGTATCGTTACAAAAATGAACAACATACAGCAAATACCTTAATGAATGTAAAAAGAAGTTCAAATCTGTCAAAAACACTGATATAAATATAAGTTACTGTTAGTTTAGAAAGTGCTTCAAAAATCTAGTTTACAAAATAGGTCTAATTTAATCTAAAGAACAATATTTATGGAGATTAGGAAACTTCAGTGAATCGAATGTAAAAATAAGAAAAATTTACTGAAGTTATTGAAATAGAATAGTCTTTCTTCTTTAGAAAATACCAAATAGAAACAATCTAAATAATAAGAATAATTTAGAAAATAATGCCAAAATGTCTTGATGCTGGTGTTAATTTAGAGTTTAATTATTTCAAAATTCCAACCTTTTTCAAGAGCTTTTAACTTTTCAAGAAAGCATCAAGAGGTGTTTAAATCAGCCAAAACAGCTTATTTTATACAGTTCAGAAGAGATCAATGGCAGAGTAGTCAATTTTCCCTCAAAACAGTGCATTTATCAATGATCAATATCTTCCCAAATTCCAGAGCAGAACTAAAAATAGATTACTGAACCAGGTTAAACAAGGGAGATAAATACTGCATAAATACTGCAAAATCACGTACATGTTGTCTTTCTTTCAGTAATCTCTTAGTTGAAAGGCTTATCATACGTGTAAATAAATCAAACAGTTATGTTAACTATGAAAATTCTGTGTTATGAAAAATTACATAATACAGTTAATGTCACATACTATTGACATAATAAAACCAAACTTTACTACACAAGAAACAAATGTTCTGACCAAATTTCATGAAGATTGAGCAAACTAGAAAGTAAACAAGATTTTACTATAGCCATATATAGTCATATAAGGAAAAATGGCCCGTCCCTTGGCAGCCATGTTTTTCAAGCGAAGGTTACCATTTTTGAACCCATCCAAGATTCATTGGGACAAATCATCTGAGTAAATTTTAAGAAGATCTGAAAATAAATGTGGCCTCTAGAGTGTTAACAAGGTTTTACTATAGCCATATAAGGAAAAATGCCCCGCCCCCTGGCGGCCATGTTTTTCAACCAACCGACATCATTTTCGAACTCGTCTAAGATATCATTGGGATGAATCTTCTGACCAAGTTTCATGAGGATTGGACAATAAATGTTGCCTCTAGAGTGTTAACAAGATTTTGCTATAGCCATATATAGCCATATAAGGAAAAATGCCCCGCCCCTTGGCAGCCATGTTTTTCAAGCAAATGTAACCATTTTCTAACTCATCCAAGATATCATTGAAACCAATCTTCTGACCAAATTTCATGAAGATTGGACAATAAATGTGGCCTCTAAAGAGTGAACAAGGCAAATGTTGACGCCGCACAACGGACAACGCACGACGGACAAAAGGCGATCACAAAAGCTCACCATGAGCACATTGTGCTCAGGTGAGCTAAAAACACATACCAGTGCACTTATGTGTCCCTTTTAAATTGTGTCACCAAAGTCCCATTCCCAAAAAGCTAAAAGAATTTTGATTTCTTACTCCACACACATATACAATAATGCAATTTTTCAAGAAAATAAATGATCATACACATTTGAGTTCTCACTGGCCCTAACATCTAATAATACAGAATTATTCATACATGTACAGTATCTCTGCTATTGTTTAAACTAAATTGCTTTTGATTTTCCAATTTTCACAATTAATTTATGATAGCGTGTTTGCATGAACATCTGTTTCTTGGTAATTGTTTAATCGATAAACTGAAACTGAACAGCTTTTAAAACTTAAGGAAATCTGTGACCCCCACAGCCCATTAAAATGCTATTAAAATGCTATTATTGTTATTTCTTTATCTGTAAATCTTTAACAAAATTTTATGAACAAAATTAAATGTCATATTATCATGTGCAGGCGTTGATAACACATGTCACAACAGTATTTAATGCCATTTATAAGCAAAAAACTGTATAACAAATGATCAATGATCAAACCCTCTGTTAAGAAATACTTTTAAAATCCATTATAATATACATAATAATATAGTTTAAAATTTTACCACTCAGAAGCAAAGTGAAAATGACTATTGCAACCAGCATAAAACCAGAACAGCCTGCAAGTTACTCACAGTCTGTTCAGGTATTATGCTGTTTGCTGCTCATCAGTATCTAAGGGTTGGAAATAAATCCTTTAAAACTTCAATTTAGTAAGAAAGGTATTTAATTAAATGTAACTTTCTAAGGGATTACAAATGCATCAAAAAACGTTTCTGAGTGGTAAAGGGTTAAAAAAAAAATGGATATCAAATGATCAATCTTTTAAGAAATACTTTTTAATTCCATTATAATATACAGTTACATAACATGCATGTAGATCCTAGCACAAACCATCACAATTATCCACTGAATACATTGCTCACAACCTATGCATGAACATAAGTAAATCACTATGAATAAGCGTGAGTTAATCAACAATATCATGTCATACAAACTAACATCATACATTGAACGCATATATCCTGCCCATCAAAGGAATAACCTCGGCAATAAAATTGTCAATTTTATGGCAAAATACACACATGTTTATAATTGATTATTTTCCTGGCCTCTGGAGTGGCCTGTTTCATGACCATTGTAATGCTTAGTACACCTGCATAGTCAGTGTTTAATAAACAGCAATTAGTAATTGTCACATTAACAAGCCATATAGGTGCGCCAGTGGTCAGAAATGTGCGTCTTTATGGGTCAATGGGGCGATCCACATTCAAGCCACATACAAAAAGTAGGCCCATATATCTTCAGATGTTTCCCCCCACATCCCACATTGGGCCCATAAAACTTACATGTATCTTAAGATTTTTTTTAGCAATCCATAGATCCACATTCCAGGCAAGTACACAATGAGGGCCCATATGTTTTAAGATGTTTCTCCTCACATTCAAAGTGCCCATAAAACTAAGGTTAACCCTTTACCACTGAGATAGGTATTAAACTATTTTTACGCATGTGTAGTCCCTTACAAAGTTCAATTTAATTTAAGACTTCTTACTAGATTCAAATGTTTAAGAGTTCATTTCCAACCCTTAGATGCTGTTTGCACATTGCCATTTTCACTTTGCTTCTGATTGGGAAAGGGTTGAAGTATATGACAACAGCCTACTATTTATAAAAAATATTCTTTCTTCTGGAAACCTTCAATTGGGAATTTTTAGATCCAAATTGGGAAAAATATATACCAAATTTGAACGAAAAAACACACAAGGTACACCCTGTCCAAGGCTTGTCATTTCACAGTTACAGTACACTCCACGCGTTTTCCCCCAATTTCCCTCCATACGCAGTGTGCAGTAACGCTGAGGGAGATTAAGAAAATTTCGGGATGCCCGGCGATTGCATGATTTGGGACGCCGCGTTGAACGATCGGCCAAATCGATAAACGACCCGGCGGCCCTTGGCATTGGCAACGCAGGGAAACTCTGTGTTTTACGAGATAACGATCAATTTAACTTTGTTTGACTTCCTGAATTTCAAATAAAATTACATTTATTACAAGTACACATATATATTTATTTATATATATATAATATACCATTAAAAACAAGAGCGCCTGAAAGGCCCAAAGTCGCTCACCTGAGATTCAAAGGAACTGACCTGTTCTGTGCAGCCCAATATGTTATTAGAGCAAAATGTTCTTACCAACTTTCATGACTAGTGAACACCCTGGCAGCCACCTTTTTCAACAGACCAGAACCATTTTCATACAAATCCAAGATATCATTTAAACAAATATACTGACAAAGTTTCATGTAGATTCATAAGTCCATATAAGGACAAATGCCCCGCCCACGGGTGGCCATGTTTTTCAAGCAACTGGAACCATTTTCGAACTTGTCCAAAATATCATTGGGACAAATCTTCTAACAAAGTTTCATGATGAACTTTATAATAAATACGGCTTCTAGAGTGTCAACAAGATTTAACTATAGCTATATAAGGAAAAATGCCACGCCCCCTTGGCAGCCATGTTTTTCCACAAACCGGAACCATTTTCGAACTCATCCAAGATATCATTGGGACAAATCATCTGACCAAGTTTCATGATGATCGGACAATAAATGTGGCCTCTAGAGCAGGTATCATATTTTTTCGGTTTTGTCGGTCCTAGACCGATTGGGGCCATGAAAGACCGATTGAAAATCCCAAACAGTCGGCCCAATTCTCTTTGCTAAAATTCCCATGTCATGAAATCGATTACACAGTGTACATGCTAACACACCCTAATGACATTCTTATCTCGATTAGGTGTGATAAACCATTTGCTGCAGTCTCTAAGCCGGTCAGGACCGGTTTAATGCACGTCAGACCATGAATAAAAAATTTGTGAACAGCGGATTAAAGACGCATCCGAAAAGACGCGTCTGAAAGCACGCGCTGTAACTATACAAAACATGCCGATACATTTTCCACCAGCTTAATAATCCGGTTATATAATTATGAATGAAAGTCGCGGATCTGATCGACATAACAGCCGAAAGTTATTTTTATGGGCGGAACTTCACATAAAATAGTACACAAGCAAATAATATACATTGTATAAATCTTTAGTAAAACCATGCTAGAATCAAAATAATTCGTGTACTTTATACTTTGTTGTTGAATAACTCACGACTGGAAAATTAGATGCGTGGTTTCAAATGTTTCGATCTCGTGATTTAATCCCTACGCATCATAACTATCGGCCGTGGGCTATTTGACAACAAACTATTATGTACATGAATTATTTCTTAATTATTTGGTGTGTTATTGTCAGTAGCCAACCTACGCACAGACATTTGTTTGGTTCAGTGCATGTTTGTAAGCTATTATCGAGACGACAACAATTTAAAACATCGTTATAGACATATGATAAAGTCTGATAAAACAGCACACGAAACAACAATGAAATAGCAAATGATAAAACCAGTTGAGAAAACTCTTTCCGTTTAATAAAATGCCTAAGGGAATTTTACTTGTACATTTATTATACCACCTTCATGAATGACAAAATCAATGGTATATATTTTAACTTAATTTGTCATGATTTCGGACATAAATTTTCGGATACTTTTTTCCCCATCCTTTTTTATATCCGGACCGATTGATGTTGCGGGAAAATATGATCCCTGCTCTAGAGTGTTAACAAGGTTTTACAAAAGCATGATATATAGCCATATTAGGAAAAATGCCCCGCCCCCTGGTGGCCATGTTTTTTAAGCAACCAAAACCATTTTCGAACTCATCCAAGATATCATAAGGACAAATCTTCTGACCAAGTTTCTTGAAGATCGGAAAATAAATGTGGCCTCTAGAATGTTAACAAGGTTTTACAATAGCCATATAAGGAAAAATGCCCCGCCCCCTGGCGGCCATGTTTTTCAACCAACGGACATCATTTTTTAACTTGTCCAAGATATTATTGGGATGAATCTTCTGACTAAGTTTCATGAAGATCGGACAATAAATGTGGACTCTAGAGTGTTAACAAGATTTACTATAGCCATATAAGGAAAAATGCCCCGCCCCTTGGCAGCCATGTTTTTCAAGCAAACGTAACCATTTTCGAACTCATCCAAGATATCATTGAGACCAATCTTCTGACCATATTTCATGAAGATTGGACAATAAATGTGACCTCTAGAGTGTTCACAAGGTTTTACTATAGCCATATACATGTATAGCCAAATGAGGAAAAATGCCACGCCCCCTTGGCAGCCATGTTTTTCAAACAAACGTAACCATTTTCAAACTCATCCAAGATATAATACAGACCAATCTTCTGACCATATTTCATGAAGATTGAACAATAAATGTGGCCTCTAGAGTGTTAACAAGGTTTTACTAAAGCCTTATAAGGAAAACTGCCCCGCCCCCTGGCGGCCATGTTTTTTCACCGATCTGGACCATTTTCGAACTCGTTCGAGATATCAATGAAACCAATGTTTTGACCGAGTTTCATGATGATTGGGCAAAAATTGTGACTTCTAGAGTGTTCACAAGGTTTCTTTACAGCCATATAAGGAATACTGCCCCGCCCCCTGGCGGCCATGTTTTTAACGGACCGGAACCATTTTTGAACTCAACAAACATATCATTTAGACAAACATTTTGACAAAGTTACATGAAGATTGGGCATCAAATGTGACTTCTACAGTGTTCACAAGGTTTTTCTTTTTTTGACCTAGTTTTTGACCCAGCATGACCCAGTTTCGAACTCAGTTGAGGTATCAATGGGACAAATGTTCTGACCAAATTTCATGATGATCAAACAATAAATGTGGCCTCTAGAGTAACGTGCTCAGGTGAGCTAAAAAAAACAACCAAGATAGATCGATCCCCTCATGGTTGTAGAAGTAGTTGTATAGAAAACTCGTTGATTTACGACAAACAAAACGTCTTCTTTAAACTGATACTTACCAATTATTATAATCACAGTTTGCAACATTGTTTTTATTTTGATAATTTAATCCAAAGTTTTCATGTTGGCAGGTGTTTTTTCTATACTGAACATGTAAACAAATGACCGCGGACCCTATTAAAAGTCTTGGAAATCTGTGTGAATTGACAGTTTGACTTTATCAAAGGAAAGCCGCTTCCTGTCTGAATGCATAACTTACTCAAGTAAACACGTTCAACGAATGCATAAGGCATGGTTTTAATTGTCGGAACAAAGTCAATTCACTGCTCAGTAAAGCATTTATTTTCTCTTCGTAGGTAGGTTACTATTCCATTGGTTGCTAAAAGAAGGTGGTAACTATTGAGTTGAGAGTTGCATTAAATATTCACAGTTGTGTTCTAGTTGTGTCGACATTCAAAACAATGTTAACCAGTAATTATGGACCAAATCGGCAGAGTGAAATTCACACATGTTAATCGCTTTTGTTATAACAACACATAACGTCAAACACTTTATCTAGTTCCGTCCAGATATTCTCTTTAATCAGTATACAGTACAATTACTGTTCCAATAATTACTATACTCAAATACTGTAACGATCAGGGCTGCCAACAGGAAATTCTAAAATCAGCTGAACATTTCGCGGGGGGTCAAGGGGTTAGGCCCCCTTGCGGGTCAAGGGCAGAGCCCTTGTAGGGGACCAGGGGGCGAAGCCCCCGGACGCTCCTGAATTCTCACTGATTTTTAAGGGATAAACTCCATTTCCTGAATACTTCATGGTCTTTAATCTAGTAACTGAACAAGCAAAATATTGCTTTCATAAATTTATTAAACTCCAGAACCAAATTTCCACCAATACTCTAGTTCCCAGTAAAACTATGAAACATTTGTTGGAAAGAAGGGCATTGAGGCACCAGAAACAATTGAAAGGTCAGTCTAGAAAGCTATATTATTTAAACAATTTAAATGGCAGAAGATCAAGTTTGGTTGGGATATGCAAGTAGAAAATAAGCATCTCACAAAATCAAAAGGTTTCAGCTTTATTAACAAAAAGGACTGTTACTGACTGTATTACCCTTGTCAAATAAAAACGCACTTTTTACCAAAACACACATTTAGCGCACTTAAAAGTGCGTTAATTGTGTGTTTTTTGTTAATATGTGCGTTTTCAGTGTTCAAAAGTGCATTTAAGTGCGCTTTTTGTGCGTTTTTTCTTTTCAAGTGCGTAATTTTAGTGAAAAAGTGCGTTTTTTGTGTGTTTTCTTCATCTGTAAGTGCGCTTTTGAGTGTAGATGTGAGCAAAAGGTGTGTTTTTTATCTAAGAAGTGCGTCTTTTATTTAGGAAGTGCGTTTTTTGTGTGTTTTCTTCATCTGTAAGTGCGCTTTTGAGTGTAGATGTGGGCAAAATGTGTGTTTTTTATCTAAGAAGTGCGTCTTTTATTTAGGAAGTGCGTCTTTTATCTAAGAAGTGTGTTTTAAGGTTTACAGATGTGGGTTTTTTCTCACAAAAGTGCGTTTTTCTATTTTGATGTGCGTTATTTTTAAGCATAAGTTAGTCTTTTATTTCATAAGTGCGTTTTTATCATATGATCTGTTTTAAAAGGATGTATCTAAAAAGACACATGTCTAACACACTTCTTAAAAAGTGCGTCTTTAACAACCGTTTAGCAAATGTTGTACAGAAATTGAACAAGAAACAAAATTGTTGCAGGCTCTAACAATTTATTTACATCAAATGAATAAACATAGATATATATCTCAGTAACCTGTAATAATATAAGGGGCAGTTTGAATAATTACTGGTTGTCCATATTAACCTGTTTAATGTTTACATACTTTATCATACAATTTCAATGCATACCCTATTGCTTACGTTTTAATCTCAAACATTTCTAAAAATTTCCACCTAAATCAGACTGTGTGTAACTAATTAAAAATATTGAAAGTGTCAAAAGTATTATGTGGGCTTGATAGTATCAATTATATTTCCTCAACATAAATAAGTATTTGAACTTTCTTATACTGATATTTATACCCTAATACAATTAATGTCTACCACATTAACCATAAACATACATTTTAAAAGGCAATTAAAATAATATTTATACTATTAATATTATTTGCTAAAACCATTCAGCATGTTATATTTAAATATTTACAATTAAATATAATGTGTTAAGGGTGCTGTGTATTGTTCAATAAATATTTTGGTGTTGAAATGACTGCCTTATCAGTATTTCTCAAATTATGCAATTTTTGGCTTAGACACAGCATGGAATCAGATAAGAGAATAGCCAGTCCCTATCAGTCCTCCATCTAAGCCTAACTAAGGGGTGTTGATATACTTTTGATTTGTTAGGCACCATCTATTTGAGAACCACAGATAGGAAGTTATTTTTTGAAAACAAGCCACCAGCATCAGCAACTGACTTTAAGCTAGAATTAAGACTTATTATTCTAGTGTAAAAAGTCTTGAAATACTTTCAGCATGAAGTATTGTGTGATGAAAAAATGTGTATTTACTACAATGTGTAAATCAACAATAAAGGAGATTAAAAGTGGGTGGTTAAAGACATATAAAGTGATATGGTCTTGTTCAACAACTGCCTGTATTTTTGGAATACTGAAGAATAGTCTGTTGTAACAGGTTCGTATTTTCAATTCTGCATCCCTTTTTTATTTAGTTTATTGAATTAATTATGATCATTATCATATTTATGTATTGTCACTGGGAAATGTAAATGGATGAGTAAATGTAATGCAATTTTAAAGAAAAACAACACCATTTGAATGATTATGGCTGTATTTTATGGTTATTGTCATCTTAAAGTTATTTATACCTATTTTTGGTCATTAATGAACAGATTTTTCCCCCATATTAAATGAGAACTTTTAAATTTAAAGGTTAAATCCCATGGAAAGAATGTGCATCATCACATAGCCTGCCAAAAAAGGGAGCAAAAGAGAGACTACCTGATGTATGGACTTGAATACCAGGTTTTACCCTGCACAAGCTGGCCGACATGAGGAGAACAGGAGTGGAAAAACCGCGCCCTCTCCTTGACCAAGAAAAGCTGGATTTGTTTAGAGGTAAAACTATACAGGGTACTGGTTATTGCATTTTAAAGGTGTCACACTTCCGACCAGTCCACACAGCAAAATGAGACCACGTATCTTGGTACATTTTCGAACAGTATTTTCTATAAAACGTATTTATTTATGAAAAGCGTTAAGTCACATGTGATCAGGGGATTAAAATTGCAAAATAAACAACCAAAAACAACAAGCAAACAAACTAGTTTTGATTTAAATTTATAATTTTTATAGCAACAAGATTACCATAACAGCAATATTCAACACTTACATTATAAAATATCTTTTAGGACCTGATCAAATGAGATCATGCACGAGACGCATCGCGCAAAGGCCATGACAGTTTAATAGTTGCAAAGAAGTTTGACCAGCTGGTGGCAGACTTGGAGAGAAAGATGAGAGCTGCACTCCGCCGCCTCAAAGAAATGCTGAAGGCCTTGATTGATATGCATCTTTCTTATGTATATAGCTGTTCGTGTGTATATACTGTACATGTTATTATAGTATGCTATTATTTTTTGTTTATTTATAATCAAATTATGTTTATATTTATTTCATCAAATTGCCATTGATATTTAATTACTCATGTATGTTAAAAAATGTTGGTGTACATTAAAGAATAAAATTGAATTATCTTGTAATTATTAAAATAAACAAATATATATGTTTATTTCATTATTGGTTTTTATTGCATATCTGAATTAAAAAAAACTTTTAACAGCATATAATTGAATCAACTGTTAAGGCAAAAGGTGCACCTTTAACGCACATGTGTGCTTTTTGTGAGTGTGTTTTTTGCTGCCATTCATGTGCGTAAATTGTGCGTTTTGTGTGGGTTATAACTGCGCTTAACGTGCGTTAAATGTGCGCTTTTTGTGAGTTAAATGTGCGCTTTTTTATTTAAAAAGCGCACATTTAACGCACATAAAAGCGCACATTTAACACACATGTGCGCTTTTATGTGGGTTATAACTGCGCGTTTCCTGAGTTAAATGTGCGCTTTTTAAATAAAAAAGCGCACATTTAACTCACAAAAAGCACATATTTAACGCACTTAAAAGCGCACATTTTTCACACATAAATGGCAGTCCAAAACGCACTTAAAAAAAGCGCACGTTTAACGCACATTTAACGCACATAAAAGCGCACTTTAACACACATGTGCGCTTTTATGTGGGTTATAACTGCGTTTTTTGTGAGTTAAATGTGCGCTTTTTAAATAAAAAAAGCGCACATTTAACTCACAAAAAGCGCACATTTAACGCACTTAAAAGCGCACATTTTACACACATAAATATTAGTCAAAAACGCACTTATATAAAAAGCGCACGTTTAACGCACATTTAACGCACATAAAAGCGCACATTGAACACACTTATAAAAAGCACACGTTTAACGCACATAAAGAGCACATTTATCCACAAAAAGCGCACATTTTCTTGTTTGTTTGTTTTTGTTAAAAACTCACTCGGTAAGAAAAAGCGCACAAAAAACGCAGTGCCAATACCGCCACGTTTAACACACGCAAAACGTACGTAAAACGTACATTTCACACACTTTTTTGAGAAGGGTATGGCAATGTTAATTGAAAAACCAACAACAAAATATGACTATTAACAAAAAGGACTGTTACTGATTGTATTAAGGCAATGTTCTTTCAAAAAAAAAAAGAATATTAACAAAAAGAGCTGTAACTGATTGTATTGTGGCAATGTTCTTTGAAAAACAAACAACAAAATATGACTATTGTTTGCAACCCTCCTCAAAGCTAAATAACAAGGAATTTACCAACCCTTGCAAGACTAGTGTCAATTACACAGATTCCCAGATGGTGTAAAGAACATATAACATCAAAGCACATGCTCATATTGAAATAGATAATATCACTAACTGACAAGGATGTACATAATTTATAGTCATATATGCACAATAGCATTTTAACTTGCAGTTCACTGAAGCCTCTTCTTTTTTGCAAGCTCGGTCAGCCTTTCTTCCATCTTGCGCTTCTTTGCCCTGGCAAGCTCTAATTCAATGTGGTTTTCATAGTTCAACTTAGTTTCTGATTTCAGTTGTTCTTTCACAGCTTTCACAGTTTTCAGTTTCTTCCCAACTCCCATTGCTTTTTTTTGTCTTCTTTCCAATTGTACCTTCTTGTACCGCTGTGCAGACAAGCGCATGTTCACACACAGATGCCGATCAACGACTTTGTTGTTGTGAGCATCTTTCCTGTTGAAATATTCCAGTGCTGTTGTTTGTCTGGCTTTTAAAGCATATCGTACTGTTTGGTATGCACTGTACGTTCCAATCTCCATGCTTGCTGCTTTACTGTCAACAATGTCTCCCAGGGAGTTGAAGGATGACTCAACAGCTGGCCCATGGAAAATAGACAAACCTGCAGCAGCAACTTTGGACAGTATTGGGTAGCATTTTCTTGCAGAGACCTTTGACCACCACTCTACCACATTACTTCTAAAGCTGTGAAGAGTCATCCACACTGTACTTGATGAGCTCCCTTGCTACATCAGCCTTTTCACTCTCACTTAGCAAGTGCTTGAAATGATCCAAGGCAAGTTGTTTCAGCAGCTGAACACCTTGTGAGTCATTGGCTAGTGCTGGATCCAAGGCTGCAAGCGATTTCAATGTCCTATTGTTGAGAGGGAGAGTTTTCTGCATTTGAGATGCACACTGGATGTAGGCATCTTTGACCTGACTCAAGAAGATCTGAACATGTGAGTCACTCTTAGAACTGTTTTTCAAGATAAGCTCTGCTTGTGCACCTACATAACATGATTTTGGTTTCAAGGTCACCTGTGGATCATCTAATCTCATGACCTTGGCCTGTTTTGGGGTCAGATTTACAACAGCTTCGGATTTCATGAAGCAGGCCAGGAATTCTTTGAATGTCCTGAACTGTTCCTCATGCAGTTGGTGGACCATGGTGTTGCTACTTTGGAATGTACAGACATACTGTTTCAGAATATGCATGACAGCACAGTAAAATGACAATTGCAGCTTTGTTGTTGTATCTTTCAGCAAAACCTTTTCAATGATTCTCTTCTTTCTTTCTTTTCCATCTTAAGTCATTTTCTTTGCTGCAATTCGTTCTTGAATGTCTTTCAGTTTTCTTTGTCCTTCTTTGTGTACTCCTCTGCCCGAAAGTATTTGATCCACCACTTCTTTGTAGGTTTGTCTATCCTCATTCTTCATGAAGCTGTAGTAGAAG
Organism: Dreissena polymorpha; assembly: GCF_020536995.1. Lineage (NCBI taxonomy): Eukaryota > Metazoa > Mollusca > Bivalvia > Myida > Dreissenidae > Dreissena > Dreissena polymorpha. The sequence goes on from NC_068364.1 coordinate 70,378,596, forward strand.
AGGACATATGCATCGAGCAGCATTGTTGTCTGTACTGACAAATCATAGGCAGACAACCATCTGTGAGGAATAAACCTCGCTGGTTTGCAGTAAGTCACGCCTATGACTGCACAGATCTGAGCTAACATTTCTGCATACTCCGAGCAGTACTGGAAGTCTGCACGTACATCATTAAATAATGATTCTAGGTACCTCGTGAAAGGCTCACACAGTTTTTTGGAGCATTTATGCATGTGGTGGCAGGAATCACCATCAACATCAAGGAGATGTGGGGCCTTTTCCAGTCGAAGTCTGGTTTCGACGCCATTCTTGTTGCCCCTCATAACTCCACATGAGTCCATCAATACTGACACCAAATTTTTCCAAGGGATTTCATTTCCTTCTATGACTTTAACTACTTCCTTGAAGACAGTGTCTGAATCAGTCTTCTTAATTTCAACAGAGGCCAAATGTTCTATCTTCACTTGGCCAACCTCATCATCATAGAATGACACCAACATTGTCAATACTTTCTTCCTGTTTGAACTGGTGGCTTCATCTAGATTGATTGAAAATGAATTTTGTCTTAATTTAGTCATTAGTTTTTGGTGGAAACCTTCTGCCAGACCATACTTCGTCTTGTAGGCTGCCGCTGTCCTATCTAATTTCACCTCAGCAAGGGCCTTTGGATCCTTTGCAAGAGATTTTGCCAGGCCAATTAGGATTGGAACATACGACAATGGCATGCCATGTTCTGCGGCAACAGCCAATGTAGTTGCCTGAACATAGAACAAGGTTTTGTAATTATTATATAAATATATATATATTAAAATTATAATCGTGAAAAGTTGTGTAAATACTATACATAAATATACTAAAATAATAAGTTTATTTCTGTAAAGAACAGAACTTTAGTCATTCAGCTTAACATTGTTGTTTAGTGGAATACATTTTGAATGTATTTAAATTTTTTCCCTGATGGACAAGCCAATGTTCAGAGTGGTAGATGTGCAATAAAATTCAAACCTGTAGACTATTTGAAAAATCAGACATAAGTTACCCTATCAAATGTGCATTATTTGTTTAGACCAAATCATTTATTCAGATGGCTTTTGGACAAGATTCCCCTTATAGCGATGAAAGTTCATCTTAGGGTGGAATCCCTGCACATCTGTGATTGCATGGGAAAGAGGAACTTACCTCAGCATTTGAAATCCTATCACACATGGGGACAGCTACCGGTTCATGCACGCTTTTCTCTGTATCTGGTTGCGGCTCGCCTGCATATTGCTTGAGCATCGTATCAACCTGCAAAAATAAACATTAATACAATTGCAAAAGGCCTAAACTTCACCTTATAGAATATAGTATTATATATATTGAAGTATTCCATTTCAAAATCGGTAATACACACACTTCTAGTAATTTTACATACCTTGTAACATTTCCTTGACTCGAAATGCATTTTGACTTGTTTTGTGCTTTTGATGTGCTCTTTGAGCGATACGACCCCTCTTGAGCCATAATTTGTCACTTTGTCACACACTTTGCAATGAGCTTGACAAGCTAACGATACTTTCTCGAAACAGTCACCGATACGAACATCGCATTGCTCTGTTCCTTTGGATATCTGAACTAGAACGTCCAGCCATTCAAATTTCCATTTATTTGCCACACTCTGGTCAATTTCTTTAATTTTTTGAGCGTCTTTGTCGGTTAGTTTTGGCAACATTTTTCGTTGTACTTTTACAAGCTACGCTTTCAAATTGTAAACACACATTAATCTCATCTTTTATGTATACGTGGAGTTGATTGGTCCTTCATACAAAAGACATCCAACAGACGCATGGAATCGACCAATGAAAAGGGCGCTTTAATCAGCAAGAATTATACTCGGCGACCACAATAATATTCGAAGCGCTCCGGATATCGGGTACAAGAAAAACAAACACGAACGTGAAAGATACCGATAGGCCGATCGACTTTGGGGGTTACCCCCCTCCCCAAAAAATTATCTCCTCGAATTTACATCGATCTCAAAAACGACCCTGGAGACCGGAAAATTCGCGGAAATCCGAGATTCCGCGGATAATTGGCAGCCCTGGTAACGATAAAGATATTTGAATTGAAATTAATTTGGAGGAAATAAAAAATTATTTGCGATATAATTGTGTTAAAAAATCTATAGGGGTCATCTGCCAGTCATGATCAATGTACCTATGAAGTTTCATGATCCTAGCCATAAGCATTCTTGAGTTATCATCCAGAAACCATTTTACTATTTTGGGTCACCGTGACCTTGACCTTTGACCTAGTGACCTGAAAATCAATAGGGGTCATCTGCGAGTCATGATCAATATACCTATCAAGTTTCATGATCCTAGGAATAAGCCTTCTTCAGTTTTCATCCGGAAACCATTTTACTATTTCGGGTAATCGTCAACTTGACCTTTGACCTAGTGACCTCAAAATGGATAGGGGTCATCTGCGAGTCATGATCAATGTACCTATGAAGTTTCATGATCCTAGGCATAAGCGTTCTTGAGACATCATCTGGAAACCATTTTACTTTTTCAGGTCACCATGACCTTGACCTTTGACCTAGTGACTTCAAAATCAATAGGGGTCAACTTCGAGTCATGATCAATCTACCTATCAAGTCTCATGATACTAGGCATAAGCGTTCTTGAGTTATCATCCGGAAACAATTTTACTATTTTGGGTCACCGTGACCTTGACCTTTGACCTTGTGACCTAAAAATCAATAGGGGTCATCTGCGAGTCATGATCAATGTACCTATGAAGTTTCATGATCCTAGGCATAAGCGTTCTTGAGTTATCATCCGGAAACCGTTTTACTATTTCGGGTCACCGTGACCTTGACCTTTGACCTAGTAACCTGAAAATCAATAGGGTTCATCTGCCAGCCATTATCAATCTACCTACGAAGTTTCATGATCCTAGGCATAAGCGTTCTTGAGTTATCATCCGGAAACCATTTTACTATTTCATGTCACTGTGACCTTGACCTTTGACCTAGTGACCTGAAAATCAATAGGGGTCATCTGCAAGTCATGATCAATCTACCTTTAAAGTTTCATGATCCTAGGCATAAGCGTTCTTGAGTTATCATCCGGAAACCATTTTACTATTTTGAGTCACTGTGACCTTGACCTTTGACCTAGTGACCTGAAATTCATAGGGGTCATCTGGGAGTCATGATCAATCTACCTATCAAGTTTAATGATCCTAGGCCTAAGCGTTCTTGAGTTATCATCCGCAAACCATTTTAATACTTCGGGTCACCGTGACCTTGACCTTTGACCTAGTGACCTGAAAATCAATAAGGGTCATCTGCCAGTCATGACCAATGTACCTATGAAGTTTCATGATCCTAGGCCCAAGCGTTCTTGAGTTATCATCCGGAAACCACCTGGTGGACGGACCGACAGACCGACATGAGCAAAGCAATATACCCCCTCTTCTTCGAAGGGGGGCATAAAATACCAAAGAAACTTTTAACCGAAATCAACAGAATTCAGTGTATACCAGCAAAAATTATCGATAATATTCACTGTTAATAATCACTGTTTGAAACAGTGAATTATCAGTTTTAATTCACTGATATTTTTCTATAAACTACCGGAAAGCATAAAATAATGTTTTTTCTTCATTTCTTGTATTTTATTACAGCAAAAATTGTGCTAATCCTGGCTGACAGTGTTTGGTACCACATTGTTTTTATTTAATATTAAATTAATATTTGTGATTCTCCCATTATAGTGACAAAAAACTCAGCGATTTTTTTCCTTCGTTATAAAGTAACAGAAAACAGCACTTTCCCAATTACGAAAAAACTACAAAGTTCCCAATTGCTGTCAAAAAAAATTCCCAATTGAAGGTTTTCAAAAAAATATTTTGTAGCTCTATGGCTTGAACCTAAGTAAATATAATATTGACAGCTTCACAACACTAAGTTATCAGCTTTAAAGTATTTTGGAGACAAAAATCTTATACAGTCCACTCTCGTTATCTCGAAGCCGGCGGGAACAAGAAAAAATATTGAGATAACCAGAGTTCGAGATATCCGAATAGGCATTTTCAAAGAAAAAAATGAGACGAAAATTTACCTTGTTTTTAACATCTTAATACCTGCTAAGTGATCTAACTAAAGCCGTCACCGTTTACGAGGCACGATTAATTTTGCTATTTAAATGCTTAAAATGACGTTTTAAGTATTACAGAATTAATGAACACAGTCATGCAGTTATTTTTTTTCTAAACTGTCGAGTAAACGACGGTGTATATACGCAAAAATATAACTCAATGTATTTTCGAATGTTGTTTGTAAAAACAATTAGTCTTTCGGCCTTTCGGCAGGCTGTGTATTAATTGCAGTTAATTGCTTATAAAGTGACACTTAAAGTGACAGGCCTTAATGAAGTGTTAATGGCTAACGACATTACACACGTGTGATGATTGATGCAATTAACGGATCAATTTCCTACCGCACAGTATTGGGAGCAGCCGGGCGAAGCGGGAGCGTGAAGTATCAAAGAAAAAGTTTCTCACCTTTTGCCGACACTGGAAAAGTTTTTTGCACTTCGAGATAAACCTCGGTAAATACATGTTAAATCGGGACTCGGGACAAAATTTTATATCGACATATCGAATTATTCGACATAACGAAAATCGAGATAAGCGATGTATATTTATATAGATAAAGAAGGGAAAAAAATGGGACATTGAGCTTACTTCGACATATCGAGAATATCGAGATATCCGATGTCGAGATAACGAGAGTGGACTGTATATGGAATGAGTGATATATTGACGTCATCATTTGATGACGTTCAATTGAACGAATGATAATGGCGACTAAAATCAATAAGCTCCAGCAAATAGCAGCGATTTGAGAGTGTTGAAAACTGGCCCAACACGTTTGCTGAAATTTGACATGTATGTAGACCAGATTGCGATCTACCCTTGTCAAATAAAAACGCACTTTTTACCAAAACACACATTTAGCGCACTTAAAAGTGCGTTAATTGTGTGTTTTTTGTTAATATGTGCGTTTTCAGTGATCAAAAGTGCATTTAAGTGCGCTTTTTGTGCGTTTTTGCTTTTCAAGTGCGTTATTTTAGTGAAAAAGTGCGTTTTTTGTGTGTTTTCTTCATCTGTAAGTGCGCTTTTGAGTGTAGATGTGAGCAAAATGTGTGTTTTTTATCTAAGAAGTGCGTCTTTTATTTAGGAAGTGCGTTTTTTGTGTGTTTTCTTCATCTGTAAGTGCGCTTTTGAGTGTAGATGTGAGCAAAATGTGTGTTTTTTATCTAAGAAGTGCGTCTTTTATTTAGGAAGTGCGTCTTTTATCTAAGAAGTGTGTTTTAAGGTTTACAGATGTGGGTTTTTTCTCACAAAAGTGCGTTTTTCTATTTTGATGTGCGTCTTTTTTAAGCATAAGTTAGTCTTTTATTTCATAAGTGCGTTTTTATCATATGATCTGTTTTAAAAGGATGTATCTAAAAAGACACATGTTTAACACACTTCTTAAAAAGTGCGTCTTTAACAACCGTGTAGCAAATATTGTACAGAAATAGAACAAGAAACAAAATTGTTGCAGGCTCTAACAATTTATTTACATCAAATGATTAAACATAGACATATATCTCAGTAACCTGTAATAATATAAGGGGCAGTTTGAATAATTACTGGTTGTCCATATTAACCTGTTTAATGTTTACATACTTTATCATACAATTTCAATGCATACCCTATTGCTTACGTTTTAATCTCAAACATTTCTAAAAATTTCCACCTAAATCAGACTGTGTGTAACTAATTAAAAATATTGAAAGTGTCAAAAGTATTATGTGGGCTTGATAGTATCAATTATATTTCCTCAACATAAATAAGTATTTGAACTTTCTTATACTGATATTTATACCCTAATACAATTAATGTCTACCACATTGACCATAAACATACATTTTAAAAGGCAATTAAAATAATATTTATACTATTAATATTATTTGCTAAAACCATTCAGCATGTTAAATTTAAATATTTACAATTAAATATAATGTGTTAAGGGTGCTGTGTATTATTCAATAAATATTTTGGTGTTGAAATGACTGCCTTATCAGTAAGATTCAGTATTTCTCAAATTATGCAATTTTTGGCTTAGACACAGCATGGTATCAGATAAGAGAATAGCCAGTCCCTATCAGTCCTCCATCTAAGCCTAACTAAGGGGTGTTGATATACTTTTGATTTGTTCAGGCACCATCTATTTGAGAACCACAGATAGGAAGTTATTTTTCAGCGTAAGCTGTATTAAGCCAGCTTTTCACCCTGACTTGACCTTTGTAAGTGTCCAATAATACTCAAATAAAATTTCCCGCGGCTAGGTACGAATGAATACACTTCATTTATTCCATTGGCTGATTTGAGTATAACACCAGAACATTGGAAACATATCCGCGTCTTTGTAACACTGTTTTACTGCATGAAACAATTTTATCTCTAATGAATAGGCTCAATAGATAGAACCGTTTTACAATCAATTTTCCAAATAAATACAGTTTGTGCGTTCACCTTTTATTTTCAGAGAATTACCAGCGCAAAAGCGGCCATTTGTGAAAGTCAGAGTTTATATACAGTTCATCACCGGAGTTCGCAAAAGGGGTTGCGATCATTGTGTTACAACGGTCTAACTGACAATAACGTAGTGACTGTAATGCATTGCATTCAATCCGCAAGGTATCAAGGTCAGTTTGCGGTCAGTTGCAGAAATCTTTATATAAACGCCGTCTCGTAAACTTTGTGCACTTGAAGTCTGTTTTGATCAGAAAGATACTAAATAAAGATATTCGGCGATATTATTGTGGTATGTCAATCATCGATTTTTAATATGGTTTCAACATTTGCATGATAAGGACCAATTTTGATAAAATTAATTAGAAATATTTATCCATTTAGACCAGTTTATTAAGCATGAGCACAATAATTCACTATACTATAATTATTCAATTAAATAAGATTCGAGTATTGCCGGCTGACCTATATGCACTCGTTTATTTTCATGTTTCTTGTGTTTTTCTATTCTGTAAATATAGATATCTGAGTAATAATATCACATAAAGCAAAATAAGCCACGAAATCTGGCGCAACACCCCGTAATTGATTTGCTTATGATGTAGCTAAGAACTGCGCAGAAAAAAGGCATCCGCTACTTTTTATCTCATGGAGATAACTTTTGATCGTTCATAAACATCGACCACAATCAATGCCGTATATCTTTTTTAAAGATATTTCTTGTTTGAAAACAAGCAGCATCAGCAACTGACTTTAAGCTAGAATTAAGACTTATTATTTTAGTGTAAAATGTCTTGAAATACATTCAGCATGAAGTATTGTGTGATGAAAAAAATGTGTATTTACTACAATGTGTAAATCAACAATAAAGGAGATTAAAAGTGGGTGGTTAAAGACATATAAAGTGATATGGTCTAGTTCAACAACTGCCTGTATTTTTGGAATACTGAAGAACAGTCTGTTGTAACAGGTTCGTATTTTCAATTCTGCATCCCTTTTTTATTTAGTTTATTGAATTAATAATGATCATTATCATATTTATGTATTGTCACTGGGAAATGTAAATGGATGAGTAAATGTAATGCAATTTTAAAGAAAAACAACACCATTTGAATTATTATGGCTGTATTTTATGGTTATTGTCATCTTAAAGTTATTTATACCTATTTTTGGACATTAATGAACAGATTTTTCCCCCATATTAAATGAGAACTTTTAAATTTATAGGTTAAACCCCATGGAAAGAACGTGCATCATCGCATCGCCTGCCAAAAAAGGGAGCAAAAAAAGAGACTACCTGATGTATGGACTTGAATACCAGGTTTTACCCTGCACAAGCTGGCCGACATGAGGAGAACAGGAGTGGGAAAACCGCGCCCTCACCAAGAAAAGCTGGATTTGTTTAGAGGTAAAACTATACAGGGTACTGGTTATTGCATTTTAAAGGTGTCACACTTCCGACCAGTCCACACAGCAAAATGAGACCACGTATCTTGGTACATTTTCGAACAGTATTTTCTATCAAACGTATTTATTAATGAAAAGCGTTAAGTCACATGTGATCAGGGGATTAAAATTGCAAAATAAACAACCAAAAACAACAAGCAAACAAACTAGTTTTGATTTAAATTTATAATTTTTATAGCAACAAGATTACCATAACAGCAATATTCAACACTTACATTATAAAATATCTTTCAGGACCTGATCAAATGAGATCATGCACGAGACGCATCGCGCAAAGGCCATGACAGTATAATTGTTGCAAAGAAGTTTGACCGGCTAGTGGCAGACTTGGAGAGAAAGATGAGAGCTGCACTCCGCTGCCTCAAAGAAATGCTGAAAGGCCTTGATTGATATGCATCTTTCTTATGTATATAGCTGTTTATATAATTATTGGTTTTTATTGCATATCTGAATTAAAAAAAACTTTTAACAGCATATAAATGAATCAACTGTTAAGGCAAAAGATGCACCTTTAACGCACATGTGTGCTTTCTGTAAGTGCGTTTTTTGCTGCCATTCATTTGCGTAAATTGTGCGTTTTGTGTGGGTTATAACTGCGCTTAACGTGCGTTAAATGTGCGCTTTTTGTGAGTTAAATGTGCGCTTTTTTATTTAAAAAGCGCACATTTAACGCACATAAAAGCGCACATTTAACACACATGTGCGCTTTTATGTGGGTTATAACTGCGCTTTTCGTGAGTTAAATGTGCGCTTTTTAAATAAAAAAGCGCACATTTAACTCACAAAAAGCGCACATTTAACGCACTTAAAAGCGCACATTTTACACACATAAATGGCAGTCAAAAACGCACTTATAAAAAGCGCACGTTTAACGCACATTTAACGCACATAAAAGCGCACTTTAACACACATGTGCGCTTTTATGTGGGTTATAACTGCGCTTTTTGTGAGTTAAATGTGCGCTTTTATGTGCGTTAAATGTGCGCTTTTTAAATAAAAAAGCGCACATTTAACTCACAAAAAGCGCACATTTAACGCACATGTGCGCTTTTATGTGGGTTATAACTGCGCTTTTCGTGAGTTAAATGTGCGCTTTTTAAATAAAAAAGCGCACATTTAACTCACAAAAAGCACACATTTAACGCACTTAAAAGCGCACATTTTACACACATAAATGGTAGTCAAAAACGCACTTATATAAAAAGCGCACGTTTAACGCACATAAAAGCGCACATTGAACACACTTATAAAAAGCACACGTTTAACGCACATAAAGCGCACATTTATCCACAAAAAGCGCACATTTTCTTGTTTGTTTGTTTTTGTTAAAAACTCACTCGGTAAGAAAAAGCGCACAAAAAACGCAGTGCCAATACCGCCACGTTTAACGCACGCAAAACGTACGTAAAACGTACATTTCACACACTTTTTTGAGAAGGGTACCTGTTGACGTATTCGTTATGTCTGGAAAAAATCCAGTTTTTGATTAAAAGGGGTGTTTTTTATTGCGCAATCCCTATAAACATGTGGCTTGGCCGTAAGTACATGTAGCGTTAATAGCAACCCCAAGACAATTCACCCCCACGAGACAATTCACGCGCAAGACTATTCTTAATTGATTTTAAATAAAAAAAATCTTACCCAAAATATTTCGTACCCATATTTTTTTCATACCCAAATTTTTTCGCACCCAATTTTTTTTCCTTACCCATTTTGTTCGTACCCAAATGGTTTTTTTGTACCCAAATTTGTTTGCACCCAATTTTTTTTTTTTCATACCCATTTTTTTCGTACCCAAATTTTATCGAATCCATTTTCTTCATACCCAATTTTTTTTCGTACCCAATCTTTTTCGTACCCAATTATCTTTTTGTACCCATTTTTTTCGTACCCAAATGTTTTTCGTACCCAAATTTGTTCGTACCCCAAATTTTTTTCGTACCCGTTTTTTTTCCTACCCAAATGTTTTTCGTACCCAATTTTTTTCATACCCATTTTTTTTTCGTACCCATTTTTTTTGTACCCAAATTTTTTCATACCCTTTTTTTTTGTACCCAAATAGTTTTTCATACCCAATTTTTTTTCGTACCCAATTTGTTTCGTACCCAATTTTTTTTTCGTACCCATTTTTTCATACCCAAATGTTTTTGAACCCAAATTTTATTTTGTACTCATCTTTTTCGTACCCAAATGTTTTTTGTACCGATTTTTTTTTTCGTACCCAAATTTGTTTCGTACCCAAATTTTTATTCAACCCATTTTTTTCGTACCCTAGTTTTTTTCGTTCCCTATAGTTTTTCGTACTCTAATTTGTTTTCGTAACCAAATTTGTTTTTCTTCCTACCCACAATTTTTTCGTACTCATTTTTTTTCGTACCCAAATTTTTTCGTACCCAAATTTTGTTTGTACCCATTTGTTCGTACTCAAATTTTTTTCGTACCCAAATTTTTTCGTACTTAAGTTTTTATACGTACCCATTTTTTCGTACCCAAATAGTTTTTCGTACCCTTATTTTGTTCGTACCCTTTTTTTTCATACCCAAATTTGTTTTTTTTTCGTACCCACATACCAATTTTTTTTTTAAATAGTCAATTTTTAATTTGATTTGATCTCTCCACTCATTCCATCACGCGAAACCCTTAAGGTGTCGCAACTCTAGTACACCTATTTCCCAATTTAAAGACTTCACAACGCAAATTTTCCCAATTTCAGGGTTCTCCCACATTTTTTCCAAATGGGCAGGTATCGGTACTCTTCCCTATTTGGCAAAACAAATTGCTGAGAACAATTGTACAAAAATTAAAAATTCAAGTTTTATGAACAATTATTCAAAACTTGAAAATCAAGCTATTCAACTTTTTCCCAACTGAAAGTAAAGCTAGTAGATACAATTCCTACTTTCCCTTGAATAGGGGTCTTATTCCCAAAATGGCGAGAAAAATCACTAGAATGTATTCAAAAGCATATCACATTTCCAGATAATAGATAAAGTGTTTTAAACAATGCACACCATAGCACACAGCCCAACCATGACACAAATTACAAATAGTTGAATGTAAAAGTGATGTATGTGCTTTTTACTACTACATTTGACTAAACTAAATGGTTCACATTCAATTCTTAAAATTCAAAACTTGGAACCTGAGTCAGTCAGATTCAAATGTAATTGTGCAAGCCTTACCATGTCCTTGCATTTAAATTTTGAAAACTTCCTAATTATTATATTATTTAAATTATATGCACATAATAAATATTATATGTATTTTTGTGTCACACTTTTCATATAATTATTATCCTTTTACCTTCCCAGTTACATAAATCCCATCAATTATGAAGATTGAACAGACATGTCAAGAAATAAAACAATTGGACTAAATTGTTATTTATGTATTTGAACTTAATTCAATTTCCATGTAATTATCATAAGCTAGCGTCAAAAAGCATGTCATAAATAATTGTTTTTATTAAAATAAATAGTGTTTTCCGTTGTTTGTATATACGTCTTGCAAAAAAAACTCCAAGTGTTTACCACTTAAAATGACAGTATACAAGTTCATGTTGCGTAATCAGGATGGTCTCAAGCCATTATGTGTTTCATAGGTCATAATAGATAACACTGAACATAAAAAATGTGTTGTGAAACCATTAATGAGCCATGCAGTATTACCTATATGAATGAGTTAGGCCTTTGTCAAGGTATCATAACATATTCACAAATAAGGCTTTTGTCAAGTAAGAAACTGTTTTGTTAAAGTCATTGTGAATGTTGAAAACAAAATGCTACAAAACATACACAAAATAATGAATTTGCATTTTAAGTAGAAGGACTTTGGAGATTGTCCAAAATGATATGTTGATGCTAATAAATATTAAGTTTTTGGTTCGTAAAACCAGTAAATTTAAGATGTGGATACTAAATATTAAATAGCTACTGTGGAATTCAAAAGAAGAAACGAACACTTTTAGCAACTTTTCATTAATTAATTTTAAACTTCACGTAAGATTGCTGCCAAAAGCAGTAGGGTTGAAAGGCCATTATAGTGGCATTTATGTAGTAATTGCATAAATCAAGCGGATTTCTGAATCAAATACTTGTTATAAAGATTTAAGATTATATTTTATAGCCCATTCATTTGCCTTTTTTTATTTTATGTAAACAGACAAAACATAGAGCAAAAAGATGAGAAAACCAAAAAGAAGCAGGGTGTAACATCTATGATGCCAATTCAATTAAGATCTTTCCAGAAACAAAAATAAGAGATGTTTATTTAGCGATTTTTTTTGCCCAATTAGGTAAAAAACAGTTTAAAAAAAAATTGGGGAAAATTTGCGCGAAAAACCCTTAAATTGGGAAAATATGCATAGTGAAGTCTTAACATTTGGAAATTGGTGCATTTCATTTTTTGCTCACAAATACTTTAAAATTGAATTTGATAACTAAGAGTTATCAAGTTGTCAATATACCAACATTATGTCAATAATTATGTTATATATACTTAGGTTCAAGCCATAGAGCTGCAAGACTAAATGTTGCATGTTTATATTTATATAAAAAAAATATTTTTTTGTTGCAAATCTTCATTTGGGTATTGTTTGGACAGCGATTGGAAAAATTGTAATTTTTCTCAATTGGGAAAGTGCCGTTTTACAGTACTTTATAAAGAAGGAAACAAATCACTGTTTCTTGACATACATGATATTCATAGTTCGGTATATCTTTCTCTTGTTGATTTGCCCCTTTAAAGGGATCTTTTCACGCTTTGGTAAATTGACAAAATTGAAAAAAGTTGTTTCAGATTCGCACATTTTCGTTTAAGTTATGATATTTGTGAGGAAACAGTAATACTAAACATTTACCATGGTCTAATATAGCTATTATATGCATCTTTTGACGATTTTAAAACCTAAAAATTATAAAGCGTTGCAACGCGAAACGATTGAATAATTTGGAGAGTTCTGTTTTTGTCGTTAAATTTTGTGAAACTACGAAGATTGCTTATATAAGGTATAAAATACGTCAAGTATGTGTACTCGGCGGAATAGCTCAGTAGGCTAAAGCGTTTTTACTTCAGGACTCTGGCAGGACTCCAGGGGTCACTGGTTCGAAACCTGCTCCCGGCAATGTTCTTTTCCTTTTTTTTATTTTATTCTTGATTTTTTACTGGAGCTTTTACGATCCAATGTTTACATTTATAAATATAAAGCATTTAATGAATAAGTTAAAAAATGCCAAAATCTGTGAAAAGGCCCCTTTAATGTGCATGAGTCAAAGATAATGATTTTGACATAGGAAAACCATTTCATGACAGACAGTGTTTGCATTACAATTAGTCAAGATAATCAGCTAAAAACAAAGTACAACAGAAAATGAGTCAGGCCTTTGTATGAGCCTTGCTCCGGTAAAATCCGGCTACATGTACATTCATTTGTTTAAAGTGCACATGCATAAAGCCTGGGAAAACCCGGCTAAATTCATGTGTTTAAGTGCACATGCATAAAGCCTGGGAAAACCCGGCTGAATTCATGTGTTTAAAGTGCACATGCATAAAGCCTAGGAAAATCCGGCTAAATTCATGTGTTTAAAGTGCACATGCATAAAGCCTGGAAAAACCCGGCTAAATTCATGTGTTTAAAGTGCACATGCATAAAGCCTGGGAAAACCCGGCTAAATTCATGTGTTTAAAGTGCACATGCATAAAGCCTGGGAAAACCCGGCTAAATTCATGTGTTTAAAGTGCACATGCATAAAGCCTGGGAAAACCCGGCTAAATTCATGTGTTTAAAGTGCACATGCATAAAGCCTGTGAAAACCCGGCTAAATTCATGTGTTTGAAGTGCACATGCATAAAGCCCGGTAAAACCCGGCTAAATTCATGTGCTTAAAGTACACATGCATAAAGCCCGGTAAAACCCGGCTAAATTCATGCGCTTAAAGTGCACATGCATAAAACCTGGGAAAATCCGGCTAAATTAATTTGCTTAAAGTTCACATGCATAAAGCCTGGGAAAACCCGGCTATACTCATTTGCTTAAAGTGCACATGCATAAAGCAGTGTCCGACAAATTTCTTATTTTTCAGGTAGCCCACTGGGCTACCAATAAAAATATTTGGTAGCCCATAAAATTTTCCTACAAAATGATAAGAGGCAGGTTTTCATCTTTATTTTATTTCTTCATATACATATACATAATATGTATACATACACATACATAATACAGCAAGAAGTCTGATGTACACAGTCAATATCCTAAATTAATGTTACAGTACAGGCACCGTGTACTTAAATGTAAATGTACCAAACAAAATCATATACTACATGTAGATATTACATGTATGTGCACATGTATGTGTACTGAAATTCGGACAACACGTTAAGTCGAAAACGTAGATAAAGCGTTTAGATGATCAATACGATTGACTCGTATGGTGTTAATTAATGCAATTGCGCTTTTTAACAACAAATACCGAGTTTCAAGAAATCAGGAGTATTAAATCATTTATTTACTTGTGTCCGACTTTAAGTACTGTCAGAATTTACGTATTGCATCAGTATGTTTCGACACTTGTGTGCAGTCAGCATACAATACAATAATTGTTTCAATAATAAAGGATCTGATACAGCGTTACTGTTACGATACAGCGTGTTTATATTATATTTTATTAAGAGGAAATGTCAATGCCAAATAATTCGCGAAATACCCCGGTACTTAAGTTGAAATTAACAACGAAACTTTAAATGGAAATTAAATGATCTCAATGTTGTACCCGCAACAAAAATTTTATTTACAAATAAATACACCCACGCCAATTTTCGCGCGTTTTTTATCTGGGCAAAGAAATTCATTTATTAAATGTAGAATTTTGTAACCTAAAATAGCTGTACACAACGCGTGCTAACCGTGGCAGGTGATTTATGCATGTTGCAATACAACGGTCCAAATTGGGAGCTTATTTCATCATATCTTTAAATAGAACCATATGCGGAAATTCATTTGACACTTTAGAAAATTTCAAACGTTTGTTTAAGACTCTTATCGTCTATATTACCCACCCATAATTTGGTTTTAAAAATATAAATCGGGCATATATGGGATTATTGATTAACAGTCGATTAATCAAATTATTTATTGACAATGCCAACTAATTAGCAGGTGTTAACCGCGTTCACACCGTTGTTATTAATATTCATTTTCGGCTTCGTTACCGTTTTGAAGAATCCGCTATTGTTTTGATTTATTTAATGTTCGGCGTCCTTGGATATTTAACGACATCAAAAACGTTGTCGCTATTACTCATTGTTGCGGTTAACAAAGAATTCCAAACTGCGAAATGATGTTTCATCATGTGAGCCAACTACCCAACCGGCTCTCATTATATTATTAGCAGATGACAAATGTTGATTCTGATTGGATGATTAAAATACACTGATACTGTTTACGACATTACCGCAAGTGATCGGTGACTGATTAGATAATTGATTGCACTTTGTTATCGGATTATAAGCAATACACAGTGTACAAACACATGGTCAGCGTGTTTATTCTACGTATGTCTGTCAGTAAACCGGGCTACCGCTCTTATCGATTAATAGTAGCCTGGCGGGCGTCAGCTGGAAAATTTCAGTAGCCCGATGAAAAATTTCGGTAGCCCCCGGGCTCCGGGCAATGGATTTGTCGGACACTGCATAAAGCCTGGTTTTTACAAAGAGCTTTTAAAAAGTTTCACATACAGTACAGTCCACTCGTTTTCCCAAAAAATCGCGCTCCCTCCGCGGCGCATTTGTCTGCTAGAGTGATTCCGTGGCGTGGAAGGCGAGGTGTACTCGCTAAAACGCTTGCCAGTCCGCCGAGTGAGCTAATACCCGTGGCGTTTATTACTTAAGCCTAGTCAGTAAATGCAGACAATTTCCGTTCTTGTCAGGACACCGCCCAACGACACCGCGGTAGCAGTGTGCTACTGTGCATGACAAAAAATAAAAACATTGTAATTAAACATTGTTTAAATACTGTGGCTCATAAAAATAAAGATAATTGTATAAAAAATTAATATATGTTTTTATTCACACGTATGTCTACAATATGAATGAATATACCACACGTAAAGCGTTTTGACAAATTAATATTTAATTCATAACACATATAATACAAGAATTTATGTTCCGTTAAATAGTTTGTAATCCGAAACACGCTTCCTATTTTTAATCTTAACACGACGTTTACAAATGCTTCCAATATACAGTCATCATGTATATTTCCCGACAAAAGCGTGCGAAAATTATGATGCAATGTACAAGGTCAAAGTTTATGCGTGGAAAGCGTGCGTGTATTGATTTTTATACAAACGTTGTAGTGCAGAGAACACTGAATTCTGTTGATTTTGGTTAAAAGTTTCTTTGGCATTTTTTAACACAATTATATCGCCAATAATTTGATATTTTCTCCAATTTAATTTCAATTCAATCCCGCCATACCATTATCATTACGGTATTTTAGTAGAGTAATTATTGAAACAGTTATTGTACTATATACTGATTAACCCTTTCCTTGACAGGTACGCGTAACTACGACCCTATCGATTCCCTGTCAAATACGCGTATCTACGCCTGTATCGATTCCCTGTTATCTACGCATTTCTACTACCCTATCTATTACCTGATATATACGCGTTTTTACGTGGCACGATTTAATTTGCTATTTAAATGCTTAAAATGACGTTTTAAGTGTAACAGAAATGCATATACACCTGCGTTCATCGTTTTTCTAAACTGTCGAGTAAACATCCGGTTATGTTGCTATTTAAAGTTATGATGCAATTGGCGACCAATCAAGACGAGGGTTTACCATTTGACATGCGTAAATCACGTTCCGGGATGTGCGCGCTTCAGGCATTTCGTAATGTCCTAAAATAACTGCTATTCTCGAACCGTATTTAATTTGGACATTTTCCGAAAACGTATTAATAACTCGTTAAAAATGTCGCAAAAATAAACACATTCCATAGGGATATAATATGATTTGGGTGTTAATCCATTTCATTCTTATTGTTGTTTGATTCCATTATATCGTAAATGTTTGTTTCCGAGATCATATAGGAGAATTACATCGATATGTTTAATGGCATGTTCACTCAAATGTTTTTACAAACGACACGTGCTTATCTAAAGTTTGTGTTTCGTAATACACAGGATATTGGATTATCGGTGCTTGATTGGGCAATCAAACAAATACGCAGTCGGCGGTCTTCAATATGCATTTGAACTGACCAACATAATAATTAATAGCGCACGTGCTAATCTAACATCTAGGGATAAGAAACACGGGTTCTAGACACTTTGAATAAACATGTTTACCGGACGCAGCAGTAGTCGTCAGATGACGTTGGCGCGCGTGCCATGTTACCTCGGCGTTTTGTAATTTGGTACACGAATACACGGGTTTGTCGGCGACTTCTGGGTTATAAAGTTATATGTCAGCGATCAGATTATAAACTGGAGTATTTGATAATAAAGTAGCCGCTTAAAATTGGAATTTTGCAAATAAATACACAAACTGAAGACTTATTGAAGACGCCGACATTGCCGGATTTTGATCGGTAATAAAATGCAAAATGCAAAATAATTATATGAATATTCATGGCACATTATGCAACATCCAATTAAATTGTACCCAGTATCTATAGATGTTTATAAATCATTTGGTGAATTAATGTAATAGAAATACCAAGTATTGTAGGAATTTTATAAGAAATAATACAATTGATTTTGAAAATGCATGAAGATGTTTACATGACTATAACTGATGAATAAAATAATGTAGAAACATAAGTTTACACAACAGGAAAGGAAATTTTATAAGCTAAAACTTTCATATAGAGTGTTTTTTTAATAATATTTCAACTTTTATGAGAAAATCAGGTTAAAGGCAATGACGGTTGCGTTTCCAAAGAGGTAGATTTGCATTGAAACGCAGTAAAACACACAACGGTCAACTTTGCATGACTATGGCTGACCAATAAATTAAGGTAGAAACATACAGTTTACACCACAGTTAAATTGATCGTTATCTTGTTAAACATGGAGTTTCCTCCGCGTTGCCCAACGCCGAGGGCCGCCGCGTCAGCTTATCAATTTGCCGATCGTTAACCTCGGCGGCACCAATCATGCAAACTCCCCGTATCGCGGGACATTCTTTGGGCGTGTCCGCGGAGTAGCGAGGGAAATTGGAGAAAAGGCGTAGACTGTACTGTATAGCTCTATCCATAAGGCTTGTGTTTGCTTCTTTAATTAGAATCATTAAAAAAATCTCTTTGTGTAATTTAGCAAGTTTTTATAAGCAAGTTTGCAGAATTATTTCTGCTTTCATGCAAAATGTTGTAAACAAAGAAGATGCATATTTATATTTTCCGGAACAATACTATGCATTACGTTATAAGCATATTGTGTTACTTTTATTTGCAAGAAGATATTGACAGAATACACATGTTATGCAGTGACTATAAGCATGTCAACCAATTTGTTGAATTTTAGTAGTGATCCAATTTTAGTAATGATCCCTTTTAAGTGGTGAAACATTTAAAGTGGTGATACCTTTTAGTGGTGCTTCAATTTTATATTAAGTGGTGATACTATTTTTAATGGTGATACACTTTTTAAGGTGATCCCATTTTAGTGGTGACACAATTTTAGATTTTAGTGGTGCTAAAGTTAGCCCTTTCCCACTCAAAAGTAAAATAAAAATGGCTATGTGCAAACAGCATAAAACCAGAACAGCCTGCTAGTAACTCTCAGTCTGTTCAGGTGTTATGCTGTTTGCTGCTCATCAGTAACTAAGTGTTGGATATGAAGCATTTTAAACTTGAATCTAGTAAGAAAGGCCTTTAATTAAATTAAACTTTCTAAGTGAATACAAATGCATCAAAATACGTATCCAAGTGGTTAAGGGTTTACTTACGTGATCCATGATCTCTTTCAATTATTTTTATTTCTTTATTATTGTATAAGGCTGTACAACCCATAACTCATGACTATCTCTGGTGTTAATGCTAGATATACATGTATTATGTATCTTATTGAATACATGTAGCATGCAGTCATGTACATGTTTAAAGGCTAAGTTTGAAGCTATGGCACTTGCCTTCAATTTGTTTATAACAGTTTTTCTCCCAACCCTCAATGTGACAGCAACGCATAATGAAAAAAGTACAATGTCAATTGTGATAGAAACAAAGTTTTACACAAATTTACAAATCATTTACTTAGCTAACAAAGTGGTGTGAACAAATTAAATATAACAACAACAAAAACAGAACAAAAGAGGATGAACATTTAAAGCATTCTTGCATTTATAATAGATGTTCGTACTTTAAGTAATTCTTTTACAAAAAGGCATACCTTTATAAGTTCTAATTCATTATTTGATTTCAGTAAACTTAAATATTTATAAACAAATGGCTTGTTGTTATAACATGTTTTTATGTATTTTTGTACATGTGTATGTATGTCAAACACATCTTTTGCTTGCTCAAGACCAATCTTGTGGCAGGAACATTATGACAGTTTTTCATTAAATCAATACAGTTGATTGGTGTATAACGGATAGCTAAGGACTTCGAGTCTCATTTCAACGTAAACACCATGCATTCAGTAATTAAACCATTAAACCTAGATAGACACATGTCTTTCCTATTGAAACATGCCAGCGGTTTTAAATTTCCGAAAAATATTATTTGTTTACAGCGCGAATTTCATGGTACACTGATTCAGCCATTACCGGAGCGCTTAGGCCTTCATCGGATTACATGTGTATCATGTTATTTCTTGAAATTTGACACAGCATTTGTAAAGAATAATTGCAATATATGTACATTTCCAGAAAGGAAATTCATTTCTGCGTTTAATAAGACCAAATTCATGGAAATCGCTGCACAATTGATGAAGTAATTGCTGTTCAAAGCGATGCCCCCTATATTCGGGTCATTTTGAGTTGAATCTATATATAGATTTGATTGCGGAAAATATGTTTTCAGAGAAATCGATTTTTCGTTATAATTTGATTATTTTTCATTAAAAATGATGTTTTTGTCTTATTAATACATGTATCATAGCCACACGCTTACCACATGTGTATTGGACAACTTCAATTGAGTTTATATTTATTTTGAGACAATCCCCACATTCCTGAATATGGGTCACCACATGTCCGTTATTCACTAAATCCCGAGTTGCAGCTTTCATGCGTATTTTATATGGTACGCATCAATTTGGTTTCTGAGCATTCTTACTTTTGTAAAGGACACATAATACTAAAATATTACATCAATGAACATTATGTTTACCAAACAAAATCTGCAAAATTCAAGAAACCATTCGTCTGCACTTTTCCTGTCGTCACAAAAACGGTGCGTACATAACGTGACCTTGTTTTGCTTTCGAAAAAAGAAACAGTTGTAAACATTGACACACATCAACAAAAACATGAATCGACTTAACAATGATAGGCTTTTTGTATTCAATTAATAGAAAACTATAAATCTTAACATAAATAAAAGTATTTTGCAAAAAACGTTTAAGCTATCCGTTACTCACTAAAATCCGCTATACACCAATCGACTGTACACACAATTACACAGAAATGCACATAATTTAATGTTGACACAATATTTTGATATTCATTTCCAATAAGTGCATTTGAGTGCAAATAAAAACTCATTAATCCTTCATGATCATTATAAACCCATCAGCTTTGGTTTTGGCAATACTTTGAACCAATCATAAAATGCCACACCTTTGAAAAATAACTACGTACATCCTTAATGAAATTCCCCCAACTTTTCTAATACCACAATCACCAACACTTCACAAGATAATGCAGCGCTAGATGTATAAGGCTTATTGTACCATAGCTGTTTAATCCGTTATAAAGTAGTGTTATCTGTGATTTTTTAACAGTTAATTTTAAATTACAATTTACAATTTAAATTTCATGCAGCAGGCACACGTTGGGTAGCAGGCTCTTTTGGCCCCAAGCTTTTTCTGCCTAAGCCTTAACCCATTTATGCCTAGCGTCAAGAAAAAAGGCCTTGGCAAACAGCGTAGACCCAGATGAGACGCTGCATGATATGGCGTCTCATCAGGGTCAGCGCTGTTTGCTAAAAGGAATTTCTGTAAGAAGTATTATAAATACAGAAATAAATATACTAGACATCCCTTATTTGGGAAATAAATTGATCCAATTTATAAGGATGGGAGAGTCCACTGGGCATAAATGGGTTAAAACTTGGTCATTTTTAGCTTCAAATAGACAATTCTCCTTGATTTTGTATTGATCCTCTGTCCTCTGTAGCATTGTTACATAATATACACAATATACAAGCCAGTTAATTAAGTGTGATGATTACCGAAAAATAACCATTTATTGTAAAGCAGGTGACATTTCATTCACAAGTTATACATTAAAACGTTACTTAGTTTTTGTCGGCTGCTTAAAATAGCAGCTTATTGTCATTACCTCTCAAGAAAAAGTATACGTTTCCACAATAGAGGTGGTGCATGTCAAATATAGTCCAATTATCAGGCCATTGTCAGTGCCTGGCTATTCGTGGACATTCCAAGTAACTAACAAGTGTTTCATTAATAACAAACATCATACAATAGTACCCTTTCAATTCACTTGATATGAGATTGTCATGATATGAGTCTTGTTCTGAGAAAACTGGGCATAATGCATACACTTTCCGCCTAAACTTGATTTTCGGTAAGGAGGGACTTGCTTGAAAATAAAAATACCATTAAAGCGGAAAGTGTCGTCTCTGATTAGCCTGTGCGGACTGCACAGGCTAATCTGGGACGACACTTTACGCACATGCATTAAGCCCAGTTTTCTCAGAATGCAGCCGATATGAGATCAGTCTTCATTCATTCAAGCAGAACATAATGCCAGAAGTGCTACAAGTGCTGCTCAATGGTTGAATGCCACAATTTTTTTTAATATACATATGTAACTATAAATTTCTTATACTTTTTACTGTGAAATCATTTATTTTCGACAGCACGAAATTTCGTCATTTTTATAAAAATGACGTTTTCGTCAGCACTTAAATTCGCCAATTCCTGACTTTGAAAAAAAATGCGTCAGTCAATAGCCGATTTCTTTGTCCGAAATATATCGCGGTTGCGAAAAATCGTAGTGGGGAAAGAGGGAGAACACTTGAGAGTCACTTGCAGGAGGTGGGGCCTGTTTGTCACATGTCAATATACTAGTCTTTTGTT